>NC_133661.1:169620131-169839871 GCF_037893015.1 Macrotis lagotis | reverse complement strand
AGTTGGTAGAAAAACGTGGAACTCAAAAGTTTACAAAAGGATGAATGTTCTACCATCTTGCATATAGTTGGAAAAATTTTAAAAAAAGAGAGAGCACAAAAAAAAAGAATGTGAGAATTGCCCCCATTTGTGAGGGGGAGGATGCATAGAACTTTAGTTACAAACAGCAGCATACTTTGTAAGCTGTGTTGTTTCATGTTTGGTTTTGCTCAAATATTATCCTTGTTTTAAGAAAAGGTTTAATAGGGAGTGAGGGATTCATCAGGAAATGACTGAATTTAAAATTAAAAGTTCACAAGCAATCAATAAAAGAAAGGGGGATATTCAAAGTTACTGTCAACACCTTATCTATCCCGTATCAAATTCATCATCATTATTACATTTGCAAATGATGATGCCAAAATATAGGGCAATAACTCCCAGAAAGAGTACTTACCAAGAAAAGGATCCATACTAAAAAGCTGCACAAATTCTTAGCCTTTCTACTTTCCCAAAGTCTAATTCTTAGATAAGAAACATTATTCCACAAAACTGACCTGGATACTATTTATAGAAGAGGACAGATTCCATATTTTGAGATCTCCAGTTACTGATACCACCAGAAGAGAATCCTCTGTTAAAAAAAAAAGACATGAGCTGACTACTCAACAGTTCAGTCACAAGAAGGATCACTTATCTATAGGTTATGTACTTCAGAAAGTAGCTTCAGTTAATATACTGTAATTCTTATTGAAAAGGAAATATAAATCATTTGAATGTTTACATGAAATACAAATTTTTGATCTATTGTCCTCTCAAAAGTAGACTCCTTTCCCCTATATAGGTACTATTATTTTAGAGGATGAATTTTATATTTTTGCATCATAAAATATATATCAAATTTAACTATTAGAAAGAAAAATAAGTAAAAAGTAAAAAAGAAAATTATAAAATAAAACTTAATTTTTAACAAGTACTTATAAGCCATTACTGAAATATCTCAAGCAGAATTGGTTTAGAGAGCCAGTCTTTTCTGACTGTATCTACAATGCAATCTCTTTCCAATGTCTTGAGCCATTCATTTCCTTGTCCCAATCTTTCCTTAGCCTTTTCACAATTACTCTGTTCTTCCCATTATAAAGGAGTCAATCTCATATAAATAGCTACTCCCAGGTAACACAACAAACATTCTCTATTAGGACATGATCTGAATTTATCAAACACTCTTCATCTAATATTCATCAGTAGACATATTTTTTATATGTGACCAATTAAGACACTTCAGTGATAATATTTCTACATTGCCCAGGGTAGCTTCATGCACTGTATCAAACATATACCTTGAATCCTCATGGAATGAACAATGCACATGCAGTTGATCCAATCAGGAGATTGAGAGGATGTAAAATTGTGAAGAACTGCCAAGGTGTTGGCATCAATAATAAGGATATCTTGATATTCTCCACAACACAAAAGCCAGCCATCTCCTGTCATTCGGAAGGCGCAGTGATAGTACTGTCCAAAATAGAATCCAATTTTTTTTTAATTAATACAATTGAGGCAAGGAATGTGTGGGTGTGTGTGTGTTTATATTTGAAGTGGAAGATAGGATCTATGATAAATTCAACTTGGTGCTTTATCTTCCTCATCTATAAAATGAGGAAATATTTGATTCCAGTTCTAAAATTCTAAACTGTCATCTTTACCCCACCTCTAATGTATTTTTGCTGTTATGAAAATTTATACTTTGATTTATTCATATCTATTTTTGCAACTTTTTTTAATGAAGACAACTTCCAACTCTCTTCTTTTATGTATTAAACATTTAATTTTAAATGAAAAGAGTAATTTTTGCAGTAATTGCATTTTTGAGTTATTTCTATTAAAGGCAATTCTCTTTCTATTAATTCCTATTTATGATGATTAATTCTATTAATAGTACATTCTAGCCTTGGCAAGAAAGCTTCCACCTATGCACATTTATAATCAGAAATGACCAGATTAAATAATGAATGAGAGATATGGTGGAAATGGTCAAGAAAGAGATGAGAAATAATATCAGTACCAAACAAGTGATGAACACAAGGCCTTATTCTTTGGAAAGGCAAGAGGAAGGGAAAAATAAAACCTTAAAAAAAAGACAAATCGTTAAATTTTCTATTTGAAAAACCTAGATATAGGTTTACCAAGAATATGTGTATTTATAAAGATCAATCACTATCCTAGGAGATTGTTAAAGATCTGGGCAATACCTCTTGACTGATAGGTGATAGATTCAAGACAGGATAAAAAGTATATTTTGAGAGGAAAAAAATTCATATATTTGGATGTCTATTTTTTAAGAAATCAAAGTAGAAAACAAAATTAATTGCTTGAACAATTTTTTTTTCTTTAAAGGAAATTGAAATACTGAATTACTGCAAATGCAACCTTTTCATTTAAAAGTGTCACCTTTTTATCCTTAGGGCAAATTATATTGGTGAAAGGATGAGGGGAAATCCCTTAAGTACAATTTCTTAAAATGTCTGCACCCCAGTGATTCCAAGTTGTAAAAGGCTGAAATATTCCATAAGAAGCAGATGTAAGAGGTACTTACACAGATGGCAGTGTGTCTGTAAGGGAGGGTTGCAGACTCAACGCATTGGCCACTGGTGACATTCCAAACACACATCTCCCTGCCAGAGATAACTTCGTATTATTCTCTATCATTTCCACTCAATTGGCTGGAATAATTTCTTGCCACCAAGTTTTTCTTTAGTGCTGCACTTAAGTGCAGGCTGATCGTTTATGTGGCTTTTTGTTACAGATTACTGGGCAAGAAAACGTTGTGGTCATTAGCAGGGGATGACACACGGTATCTGTTTCTTTTTGTTTTGGTAATTACACCCTGCTGCCAGGCAGCAACCTTACTTTAAGGCCAAACCTGGTCCACGACAAATTGTGCAGGGATGGCCATTATGGCTCCTTCAGAGTGACACCAGAACGATCATTCCTTGCAACAGCATCCTCCTGAAAATGGCTCATTTCACCGAGCTTAACCTGTACCTTCTCAAAAGCCTAAATGCATCTTGTGCTGCTCTACTGGGCTTTCTCAGTCTTGAGATGCTTCTGTTAAGAATAAACAGTGCCACCAAGAGGCCAGTCTTGGCCTAAACTTACCATCTCGAGCCCAAGCAAAAAACATCACCCATCCTAAAATAACCAAGTAGATTAATATTTAAGCCAGATTATTTTCATCAAGTTCTACATGATTATACCTACAGCAATGTTGATGAAATTAACTCCATAATGTACATATTTAAACAAAAAGTTTCACATAGTTTATATAGTTGTGCATACAACCAATGTTAATGAAATTACCAGTTTTTATATTTATATATATATTCACACATTTAAATATATTTACATAAATTTTAATTAGTTTATAGTTATATAACAGAAATTAATGAAATTATATCCATGTATTAATATTATACACAAATTCATTGGACCACACAAATCTAGAGTTAGAAGAGACAATCTAACTTATCAGAGTTCTATGGAGAGACTCCAAGAGGTCCATGATGATAGAAAAGAAAAAAATTACTTTATTTCAATATGATTGATTTCCTTTGAAATCTCATCTATTTTATTTTATGCTTTAAAGAACATTTTTCTGAGACCTTAACAGGCTTTCATAGGCTTTACCAAACTTCTAAAAAGGTTGAAAGAAAAACTTATTAAGAAACCTATATCCAACCCTCTCCTTTTACAGATGAGGAAAATGAGGTACAAAGAGATCAAATAACTTGCCCCCAAAAAAATATCAGAAGTGGGATATGAATGTAGGTCTTCTGATTCTAATCAAGTTACTATTTCCAACATACTAGGTTACCTTGTTTATTTTCCTCTTTTCTTCTGTGGAAAAAACATTTTTAATAGTTACTGTTAAAAGTTCATAGATCAAGAGTTGGAGAGAACCACAGAGGACATCAAATAAACTTATTCATTTTATAGATGAAGAAATTGAGGCCCAGGGAAGCTAACTGATTTATCTCTAAGTTCCTCAGTTTGTAAGCATTTGAGGAAGAATTTGACTGACTCCAGAGTCAGTGCTTTATCCACACAGTATTATTTCAATAAAGAGCTACTGAAATGTCCAAGCAAAAATTGAAAGATATTTGGACCTATTAATGATTGCAGTAGATCTCAATTCATCAAAAATTTCTGAAACAAAACAAAATGAAAAGAACAAAAATCCCTAAATAGTTTTGTGGTCTATTCGGGTCTGCCTTCTATCAAGAAAGTCCTATGATTTCTCCCTGACCCCCCAGCAAAACAAAAACAAAAATAATATCACCATATCTTTTGAGCTTTAATGAGGGTCTATTCCTATTGGAAGGTAAAATTAATTTCCCATTTCACAGGGATGACTAAGCTAGAAACAGTCTCAGTAAGAGACCTGGGAACTGGAGCAGATATGTGGCGCAATGGATAGAGCACCAGCTCTGGAGTCAGGAGGACCTGAGTTCAAATCGTACCTCAGACACTTAATAATTACCTAGCTGTGTGACCTTGGGCAAGTCACTTAACTCCACTGCCTTGCAAAAAGAAAATTTTAAAAAAAGATACCTGGGAACAATAAGTTTTCTATAGTCCAAGGTGTTTTTGGAAGTAGAGAGATGCCACTGGGAAATGTTTGCTACCTAAATAGAGGGGCAATGAATTATAGGGCCAACGGTTCATGAACCCTCTCAGGTAGAGAACAATTGTAATCTTCAGTGATAAACTAAGCTAATTGCTGACATCATCAAATCTTTGAAGTACTATTGCATATTTGCTAACTCTTAAATTTGGAAAGAAACCCACAAAGATTTCACAAACTAAACAATGAAATTCTGCCTACCAAAGATGTATAGAAGGGAAGGAGAAAAAAAAACAGCAAACAAATAATTTAACACTGGTAGCTGGGTATGTTACAGGGGAACTGAAGAAATTGTTCACCTTTTAACAAGAAGTATACTCTCAAAATTGCATTGCAGTCTCTTCTTCTCCCCAGGCAAATACCTTTCCCAAAGATTGACCTGACATAGTCTAAGTCCTCCTATATCTCTAAGAAATAAAATCCAACATTTCCCAAGTGAAAACCATGTTCACACAGCCAATCTTACATTTTGAATTCCAGCAAAGAAGGAAAGGAGGCAAGGGAATGGAGATAAGAAGAGAGAAGTTACTTTTCCTGCCTCCCTGTGACCAGAGTTCAAAAAACCCTCAGAGAATGTCTCATGGCTGGGGGGGGGGGGGGGGGGGGGGGGGGGCAAGAATCTGGTGTCATCACTATAAAAAATGAAAACCTGTAGCAAAGTAAATTCATAATTCATTATAGTAGTCAGGTGATTCAGTGGTTAGTCTACTGGGCTTGGAATTAGGAATACTCATCTTCATGAATTCAAATTCATAATCAGATACTTTCTAGGTGTGTGACCCTGGGCAGCCAGCCATTTAATCCAACCTGCAACAGTTTCCTCACCTGTAAAATGTGCTAGAGAAGGGAATGGAAAATCATTCTAGTATGAATAATTTAAAAAAAAACCCAAAACAGAAAGAGTTAGACATGACTAAAAGTGGACTGAATGGCAACAAATGAAGCAAACAACTATCTCCCCTCCCCCCAACACACAAAGCATTTTTTCTTTTAGGATTTCACACAGAGCATGCTTTCAACTATTAAAAATGCATTTTCAACAGATGTGGAAAGGTCAGAGCACCTTCACTCAAAACCCAGGTCTAATACTAGTTATGTGTAATACTCTAAGTTCGTTTATCTCTCTGGAACCCAATTTTCTCTTCTGTAAAATGAGGGGATAAGACTATAGATAGTCACTAAATTTCCTTTAAGCTAGTAATCTATGATTTCATTTAATCCTCACTACAGGGGCGGCTAGGTGGCGTAGTGGATAAAGCACCGGCCTTGGAGTCAGGAGTACCTGGGTTCAAATCCAGCCTCAGACAATAATTACCTAGCTGTGTGGCCTTGAGCAAGCCACTTAACCCCATTTGCCTTGCAAAAAAAAAAAAACCTAATCCTCACTACATAAGAATAATTGCCATATGTGGTATCATTATCCTTGTTTTGCATTTAGAGAAACTGACCCATAGAAAAGGTATCTACCTTTGCCATTATCAACAAAACACTGAGAGGACTTTGTTAAAATTTTGGGAAGAAAAATCAAAAAAAGGCTGAAATTTGCTCCTGCTTTAGGACTAAGAATATTTTTTGTAACAAAACCCTGCCCTTTATATCATGGCCTTTCAAAATTTCACAATAAATGCTCTAATAGATCTCAAATGAAGTTAGCACTCTAGGCCAGAGATGTGTCTACCCTGCTTCTACACATATGTAGTATTGAGAAATATGGTATCAAGTAACAAAGGTTTCAAGAGTCTAGGCTTTTCTAAATATCACTCATTGGCCTTCCAGTCACTAAATAGGACTAGTACTATGGGGAGCCTGCAGTGTCCTAGGAAAATATATTCACAAATGAAATCCTTCTACCTTAAAGAGAAAGACTACCTATAAATGTGGGGTCATATTTTTCTTTCTTTTTTTAATTAGGGAAGGCTCCCCAGGAAGAATTTTCCTAACTCACCATTAAAAAATTTGTTTGGCAAATTATTAATGTAACTTTTTTCTTTTGTGAATTCAACACTCATTAGCAAGTTTTGAAAATACCTTTTAAATGAATAGTAATGAAACTATTATGATATAAGAAATGAGGCAAAGACGGTTTCAAAAAATCAGAGGAAGATTTCTATGATTATTACAGGATTTACAATACATTCTGATTACAGGATGAAGTAAGCAAAACCAGAATAACATTTTATAAATAAACAATTAATTTTGTAAAAGAAATAATTTCTAAAGACTTAAAAACTATGAGCAACTAAATTATCAACCATATTTTCAGAGAACTGAGAAAGAATGTCATGACAGGGATAGTGGACTAATATGAAGAATAAGAAACATATTTTGGGGTGTAACCAACATGGTAAAATTTGGTTTTAGTGTCCTCAGTTGACATAAGATTTTTGTATTTCCCAAAAGATGGAGGGAAAAGGAAGCTAGATAGGGAAAAGAGAAAAAAGAGAAACCGACAAAGAAAAGGGAAAAATGAGAAAAATGGCTATTTTAATATTGAAAATAAAATACACAAAAAAACCTTTTTGAAATGCCTAAAATATGTTAAGGTAAGTCAATTGTGGGTATGTGTTTGTGTGTGTGTGTGTGTGTGTGTGTGTGTGTATGCATGTTTGTGTGTGTATGTGTTTGTGTATCTTTAATGGAGAATATAAGAACTATCTGAAAAGTGGTAGAATAGATGCTGATAACCTCACAGTTGAGTGTTCAGTCAATCTACTGCGTGCTAAACCTTTGCATTTATACCTGTCAAACCCAGGTTGGTCAAAGAAGCTGGCACTGTCTTTGAATTATAATAATACCTATAGCCATTCAGGAGTTAGTGCTTACTCCTAATCCAAAAGGGAAAAGAACATCCCTCATTTTATGATTTGAGTTAAAAGGTACCTCAGAAGCCATCTAGCCCAACATACATCTAAATACCTGTCTATAAACATTCACAGAAAGCAGTTAAACTAATCTGTACTTGAAGACTTTGAACAAGGAGGAACCCACTATCTGCTTCAGTATTCCATTCTACTGGGGGATAAACCTAACTCAGGAATTCTTTTTCTTTACATTGAGCTTAAATCTACCTTTCCAGAACTTCCATTAACTACTGCCTTCTGGAGCCAAATAAATCTAATCTCAGTTCTGCCTGTCAGCTCTTCAAATACTTAAAAAAAACCCATTGTATTCAACTCCCCCTACTCCCCCCAAAACAAAACAAACAAAAATTCTTTTTCCCTGACTAAAAATCCCCACACTTCTTTCAATTGATTCTTGCAAGGAATGGTCTCAAGACCTTTTACTATCCTGATGATTTTCCTTTTGGATACTATGTATTTTGTCAATATTCTTTTAAAATGCTACATTTTTGTGATATTATGTTACAGTAATACTTATTTTGTTCCAGAAATTAAAAAAAATAAAATTTTTTAAATGTGACCCTGACTAAACACAAATATTCCAGATATGGTATAAACAAAAAAGACTACAGGGGAACTCATCATAGAGCGTACATTTTCTCAGCAATATAATATGTGATAGAGAGGATAGCTATTGCTAATGTCACAAAGGAATAGTCCCAAATTGAGACAAAGAAAAGAGGCCAATGGCAAAGTTATAGTGCAGGAACAAAACATCAGAAGCTAGCATAAGGCCCTCTGATAGTAGGTGAAAAGTTTTATAATCAGGATGTCAGGTAAGGCCAGGGCAAGATTGGTCCGCAGCAAACAATAGCATATAGCAAACTGTCACAGAGATCAGGGTGAGAAGTAGGAAAAATTTCTAGACAGATAAACTGGAAAGCAATTACCAGGTTAAGAGATGCCCCTGAAACCTAAAGATGAGAGTAGGTAAAAAAATCCCTGAAAGGGGGAAATTTTAAGGCTAACAGTTGAAGGCAGATGTTAATACAAATTAATAAGGGAACAAAATCTAAAGCCTTAATACCTATTGAATTTTTACATTCATTTTATCCTGTCCAAGATGGAAACAGATCTATGAAGACTACAATCACTCTAGGGAAACCTTCCCCAGGTCCACACTGGCCTGGAAAATCTCCATAATAAATAAAGCTGTTCTGCCAGTCCTTTTAAATAGAACACATACTTCATCTCTATCTTACCAAAAGACTTCTAAACACTGAAGTATAGACTTGTATTGTGAAAATTGTGCAAGCCTGGGACTCAGGACACTTGATTTCAAGCCTTGGCTGGGTCATTAATTATTTAGCCTCCAGCAAGTCATTTCCCTTCATTGTGCCTTGGTTTCCTGAGGAGGTAAAGTTAGATGCTCTCTTAAGAAACTTCTGGCTCTAGAATTCTCTGATTTTAATATTAGGTTATTATTAATGCAAAAGGAAAATTCTCATTTATCTACAGAAAAGTACTTTTTAAATTTTAAAGCACAATAAAATATGAACAAATAATTAACAAAAACAACAAAAACTATAGATAGCTACTTACCCATTCTCAGCAGCACTAACAACATATGGCTGTTTTTCAAATTCTCTTGCTTTTGCCAAACATGTTATAGAAGCAGTATGACCAAAGAGAAGCTCTTTAGCTGAGATCTACAATTGACAACATGGAGTTTGTTAAATAATTTTATCTTTTCGTGATCAATAAAAACATAATATATATTTTACAAAGCAAAATATGGCACCATGTTAGTCATCAGAAAGACCTGAGTTGAAATTCAGTCTCAGACATTTCCCAGTTCATGACCCTGGACAAGTCGTTTAACCTCTATTTGCCTCAGTTTCCTCATCTACAATAATAATTGCATTGACATACTGAGGTGATTATGAGGATGAATTGAGTTAATCACCATAAAGGATGGCATACAATTAGTACTATATGAATGCTAGCTAGTATTATTAATATCAAATATCAGCACCCTTTTCTTAGTTCTAATACTGATAAACATTAATGTTAAGCATCTTGTCTTTACTTCATATAGTTAGTTTTAAGATAGCTGAGTTTGACCGATAGCGATATAAATTCATATTATGAGTTGCCTCAATAATGGGGTCATAAAGTTTGCTTCTGCTTTCTTAATGAAATATTGGTATCAGTCTTCCACTATGTAAATATTATGTACTTCCACTATGTAAATTAGCTACTTTATGTGAGAGTAGGTATACATAAGCATTTCTATTATATTAAGGAAAATCAATTCGTCCTTGCTCATTAAGTATGACTATGCCCTTTTCTTTTTTTTTTTTTACTCAATCCATGCTTTTATTGGCAACTTTTCTGCAACTTAAAGTACTAGAGAGTTGTCTATGACTTTATCAAGGTCACAAAGCCAGTAAGATCAGATTTGGGACTTGAACCTGGATCGTTTTGGCTCTAAGGATGGCTCTCTAGCCACTATTCCATATCACTTTTTGAATGTGTCAATCAATGAAAGTAATATATTATGATATATATTCCACAATTTGATGTAAGTTTATATTTGCAAAGCAAAATAAAAAAATTAAAACCCATCTCTATTTGCCATTATGACTTGAATGACAAATATCAAAAGAAAACTTCATAGGTATGTATGAAATCTAAATGAGATTTCATTGAGATTTCCTATTTTTATATTTAAGCAACATTTTCTCATTCAAATATTCAGACAATATCTACAACACTATAATGTCATAGGCAATTCTACCATAATTGTTTCCAATAGAGGCAGCAAAATACATAGAAAAAGACAGAGCTATAAAGTCAAAGGAACTCCATTTAAATTGTACCTCTGATTCTTGCTACCTGGAATAAGTTACTTAACCTCCTGGTTTCATTACTTCATCTATAAATTACAAGTAGAAGGAGGAATTATAACCTTCAAGCTCCCATCCGGATCTAAATCTACAATCCTATGAAATCACTTAGGTAATTTTTCCATGTATCCAAGAAAGCTATCTGAAGTATCCTTTTTTTTTTTTTTAAAAAAAGGGAAAATGTAAAAGTTAAAACACAAATCAAAAATCACCCAGAAATTTCTGAAATGGAAAGAAGATTTTTCAACACATGACCACCTTAAATAATGAGAAAGATTCCAGATTTCAGAATTATAAAGGTCACTCTTTCCTCATGAACCAGTATGCCCCAAGTCCTCTCTCTGATCCAGAAAAGTTTTTAAAATGATGCTATCTCAGCCACATCCATGAAAGGATTAGAATCACTGTGTTATTTACAATGATCAAAGCTCAGATTCCAGCGCAGTCACCCTATTAATGTCCTATCTTTTCAGTGGAAGCCAGGAGACTCTTACAGATAAAGGCACACACATTCTCTCAGTAATCACACTTACAGGACCCATTCACCTTTGGATTTATTCCTTTTAGCAGTTTACTGAAACTCAGTCTGAGCAGTAGATCAGGGCACATCATGAGGAAAATGTGCTTTCTTTTCTCCTAGTTGACTCTTAGAGGACAAACCACTCTGGGCTAAGTGACAACCTAACACTCAACTTGCCTTTCAGAAGTAATCCTCTCTCTCTGCCAGAAACCTAGGACAAGTCACACAACTTTACTTAGGATCATAGATCATAGATTTCGAGCTCGAAGTGACCCTAGAAAGCATTTAATCCAATCCCTCCACTTTACAGATGATGAAAGTAAGGCCCAGAAATAATAAGAAATGTGCCTGAGATCAAACAGGTTGAAAGAATCAAAAACATATAGTTTGAATCCAGTTTTCTCTTGCCCTAAAATCCTGCATCCCATTTATTACAACAGTTGCCCCTTCTCAGGAACACATGGGTTTCTTTAAATAGAAAATATCTGTCATATATAATTAAATATTATTAAATAGAAACTCTTAAAAATGGAATTTTATATATTAAATAGCAAAATATCTGTTATATATATACTTAAAAGTGTTTTCTTAATTAAAATTAACAATAAATTTTAGATCCCTTTAAGGAAGGGACATCAAATCTGAAGGCCCCTCCTACCCCTTTAGGATACAACTGAATGAGATTAAAATATAGTTGGGAAATAATTTACAAAATGAAGATACAATAATATTAACATATAGTATTCTAAGTCAATTTCCTACCTCACCTCCCAATCCTCACCATGGAACCTTATTTTCTCCTTCCCTCTCTGCCTCCCTACCTACTCTTTCCCATTCTTCCTTCCTTTCATCATCCTTCTTTCCTCTTTCTTCTTCATCGTCCTTTTTCTTAATCTTCTTCCTTTTGTTTTGCAAGGCCATCAAGACTAAGTGACTTGCTTAGGGTCATACAGCTACTAAGTGAATCTTGGGCTTCTTCAGCTTGATATCCCTTCAAAATTTCAAATTTCCTCTACAGAAGGTCAATGAGGCATTAGGACTACAGCATCTGACCCTTTCATCTTCTACTTGAGTGATTACACTAAGGAAGTCTGATACTAAACTAATATCTGGGTAGGGTCCCCCCCCCCGCATTTAACCTCTGGAACTTGGCATCTGGAAAGGTTTTGGCCCTTCAGATAGGCAGCAACTAATGAACAAACACATTTTTTTAACTACCTCTCTTACCATTGACTCTGGAGATAATAAAAAACACAAAAATGACATAATTCCTGCCCTCAAAAAGCTTTCATTCTACTGGGAGGGTCACAAAAATGTTCACATATAAGATACATATAAAAAATATACAATGACACGGAAGGTAGGAGTATCTTGTTTAACCTAAGTGAATTTCTAATAGATAGAACTTCAGATGATGTGAAAAGAAATTCTAGGAATTATAGTTTCAGAATAGAGCACATAAAAGAATATATGTCCAAAGTATTATTCCTTTTTGTTTAATACATTTCTCTAATATATGGGAGAGGGCTATTGCCACCCTATGTGTGACCCCTATGCCAAGGAACTGTAAACAGATAGTATGCTGTTTTTAAGTACTAATATGGCATTTGAACAATTCAAACACTATTTCATTAAAAGAAGCCTTTCCTGATCCCCCAACTACCAGTGCTCCTCTTCCCAAAATACCTTGTATTTTCTTTATATTTATTCTGCATATACTTTTATATGTAGTTCTTTCCTTCTTAGAAGGGGAGCTAATTAAGAGTAAGATTTGTTTAATTCTTGATAATTTTATTTTAATCCTGAGCACCAAACATAGCTGTCTGGCACACACTAGGCACTTAATGAATGTTTGTTGAATAAATGAAAGGCTCCTTGATCTTTTATTCAGATTTATTAATAAGCACAGGTCAAACCTAAGGTATACTTCACTATATATGGCTTTTAGAAATCCTTTAAGAGAATTGTTCAGTGACAAGAGATTTTAATTAATTACACTATAAAATAGAATTACAATTAATTGTTAATTTAGGTTTTATAGTGACAAACTCTAAAGGCTAAAAATAGTCTTTGCTCTTTAAAAGGCTTCTTAATGAGGGCAGTATACTTTAAGTACATCATTTGTTTAAGCGTTCAAATTGGATGAGAAGTCCATAGGAGTTAAGCAAACATCTATTGCAATATGTTAAATGTTTATGACTTGGGATGAGGACAATTAATTGCTAATCAATGAGCTCAATCATAGGTGAGGTCAGGTTTTGGAATAGTAGAATGACAATAGTAAATTGGATTTAGAGATCTTCAAAGTGGGTTGTAAAAATCCCAGACAAGTCTGGCTAGAGAGATAGAAAGAAGGCCAAATTGACAGGAATACCTAGATAATTAAGATATTACTCACTGAGCTAATAGTGGTTTTCAAGGAGACCCTTGCTTTGTTTCAATTAATGAACTATAATTTTCAGAATTATAGTTCTATGCCTACATTTCAGCCTCTTTAACTAATAATTCAGGATATGAAACAATACAACTATAGGTAGATGACTAGATTAAAATATTTTCAAAGCCTGAGAATCCTTAATCAAAGAATATTGTTCAAATATGATCATAAGATAGAGTAACTTTTCATATAATTTAAAATTAAAATTGAATCTACTAAATGTAGATATTCTACATGTAGAAAACTAAACTTTGCTTACTGCTTCACTTAAGCATCTTATTAACTGTCATTGGGCTGTTATATATTTAAACACTTGGTGTTTCCCTTGGTTACTCATTAGTCAAACTTTGAAAATGAAGACTCATTTGATCAGCAATACTGATAAAAAGAATACTATCTGTATTCTATGGTAACCACTGACCTTTAGTTCAGAGGAAAGATTCCAGAGACATAGTTGGCCCTCTTGGCTCCCTGTAACAATAGTGTGTTGATCATCTGTAATCATTATGGCCGTGATGCTATGAGAAGGTGCTGTTTTCCCCCATAATGCTACTGCTTGCAAAAAAGTCTTCATAATGTACAAAATCTGGATTAAAAAAAAAGACAATAAGAACAAAAGGTCATAACATTTACTCTTTTGAGGAAGTCCAATTCAGATTCTGAACAAAAAGTTATCTTAAAATAAATATATTAAAAAAACAAAAGTAAAAAAAACAACAACATAAAAATATAAACAAAATATAAACAAAAGCAAGCAACAAAGTATGTATAGAACACTTTTTCTACTAAGGACAATATGATAGCTACTGAATAGAAATTACTGTCTCTATATATCAAATCAGAAAATAGATTAAAAAAATTCAATTAAAGTATATCTTCATTGACCTCAGTTTCCTCCAGTGAAAAATGAGGGAGTAAGGTACCTGTCATGCCTATACCCCTCTAGTCAAATATTTGAATAAATCTGTGATTTTATCAGAGAAAGAGGCTGATTCTTCCAATAATGTAGACAATAACCTATCTGTGTGTACCCATTTGAATAGCTTCTTGTCCATGTCCCCACATGAGACCTCCATCAGGAGTTCACCCAAGCTGCCAGGGTTTTCCTCACATTCTCCTAATATCATAAATAAAATAGCTAATATGAAAATTTGTTTTACATGATTTCACAAGCATAATGAGTTCATATTACTTGCTCTCTTGATAGGTGAGGAGCTACATGGAAGGAGAAAATTTGGAATTCAACTTTTAAAAAAGAATGCTAAAAATTAAAATTTCTAATTTGCTAGTCATAATTAATAAAATAATAAATTACTCAGAAAAATATGTCTGTGTATATATATGCTCATACATATACACATATACATACATATACATGCACACATACACACAGGTGGTAATTGTAGACTATCGGTTATTTTGAATTCTTGCCATATGGTCAGCCTATCTTTCAGTGATACTATAGCACTTTCTTTTCAGATAGTCATGACTCTTATTACCCATTTTTAATAAAAATCTTGATTATCTGGACTAATAGAAAAAAGTAAAATATATATTCCTACAGATAAGACAAAGATATTCAGAGGAACAAGAAAAAGTTATTCTAGCATGAAAAACTGCCTTAAGATGTAATAGGTTCACCTCACTGGTCTTTAAATAAAGTCTAGATAGATGTCCACTTGATGGATATTTTGTAAAGAGAATTTTCATACAGACATGAGATAGAATGACTCCTGAGATATCTTCTAAATATAACATTCTCTGTTTGTCAAGTGCTTTCAGAAGTCCATGTCTCTAAAACATGGTATATTTAATTAACCCATTCTATATCTAACCCTCCAGTTTACACACTACTAACCTAGCCTCAAAACTAGCTGGAGAAGTTGTCAAATCTGGACCAGTTCCTGTTGTATGCTCTTTAGATTGTCTGATTCAAAATCTAACAATATAATTTCTCTAAACCCTGTGTGCATTATATTATCCCAGGAGATAAATGGGCATGTATTTGCCTACTGGCTAACACATAGTCATTTCACTTTTCTAAGTAAAGATTTCAAAGAATCAGCAATGGTCCATCACCTCTTGGGACTTCCTACTGTCACTGAAATTTGTCTAAATGTCTATGACTGTTCTTATAAAATAGAGACAGGGATTTTCTCATAAGATTAATTAGATGATTTAGCAAAGATTATTGAGCAAAACCAGTTTGCTTAATAGATGGAGGAAAACAAGGAAAAAGCAGTACTGTGGAGTTCAAGGACAGAGGAAAGCATCTAGAAGGAAGGAGGTTTGATAGAGATCAAATCTAATGAAGACAGAATCCCTGATAAAGGCTATTTTCCTTTATTTTTATGATTGAACAAATTGTGTTACTGAAGATTCTCACCTTGCCCTTCCCCTGCCCCCAAAAGCTATTAGAATCAGATTTATTGCAGAAAGGTATCTGAGATGTCCACTAATCCAATCCCCTCATTTTATTTTGGGGGGGGGGGATATGTTTTAGTAGGAAAAAAAAGAATGAAATCTGAGTAGTGAATTTAGAAATGTGAGACTAGAGGTCATCTCCTACTACTTCTACTTTCTTACTTTGTGATCTTGGGCCAGTCATTCTACCTTGGGTTTCTCTAGGTCTCAGTTTTCTCATTTGCAAAATGAGAGTTGGATCTCTAATTGTTTTGGCAGGATTTCTTGGCAAGGATACTGGAATGGTTTGCCATTTTCTTCTCAAGCTAATGTTACAGGCAAGGACTTGCCTTACTCAGGGTCACACAGCTATTAAGTGTTTAAGACCAAATTTGAACTCAGGAAGATGAGACTCCCTGACTCAGGCTTGGTGCTCTATCCACCATGCCACTTTGCTTCCCTAGGTCAACCTTCCAATGCCATATCTAAGGTTGTCAATTTTTACTTCTATAGATATTTATCAAGTATCAAGTATCAAGCTAATGTCATACTAGGAAATGGAAGATACAGGTTAAATTTTATATAGTCTTTGCCCTAATGGAATTTATAGCCTGACAGAAAGAAATATACATACACATATTTATGTGTGTATACATATTCACACATATATAATATAATATACACACCAACTGAAGTTCTGAGAATTGAATTCCCCTCATGCCAAAATCACCCAACAAAGCAGGAATTGAAACAAAGTTCCCCTTGATTCATGAGGGTAATCTTACAAATCCCAAGTCCTTTAGATTCTATAGCATAATGCAGGGGGTGTTTAGACTTAGTCAAATCAGTTCCCCAGAAATGATTGATTAAAATTTCATTATGAGCATTTATAAATCAGGGGCTTGATTTAGTGTTTTAATGAATATCTAGACTTAAGAAAGTGATAGGGAATATGCTAATAAGGCAGATTAAATATAAAAGTGTTTTGTCTGCCCATTTCTTTTTCACCTCCAAGCCCACTGTTATACATTTACACAGCTTCAAATATTTTTTTAACTTCACTTTAATATAAGAAACTTGATATAGTATAAAAGAAGATACTTGCAGAGCATAAATGAAAATTTTTTCCATGGAAAAATACATGCATTAATAAAAACAAATACTTTCTCCCTGAGTCCCACTATGTTATCTCACCTTCTATTCTAGTCTTTTTATCTGAATACTTCTAGCAATCTATAGGAATGGGTCACACCTGACTTAACCCCCACCCTAAAGCAGGAATTTTAAACCTTTTGGAATTTTGGCAAAGTCTACTTCTTGGAATTCTGTTTTTAAAGACATTAAATGAAATGTATCCCATAGGAATAAAAAGAAAATAAATTATGTTAAGATATAGTCTTTACAGTATTTTTATGAAAAAAATTCAGGAGCCCTAAGTTAAGAACACTATTTCTCGCTATGATCTTGATCACCAAAGTGCTTGCGCTCTCTCTCTCTCTCTCTCTCTCTCTCTCTCTCTCTCTCTCTCTCTGTTTACAATCTCCTTTTTTTATATTTCATCCTCTCTTTCTCTCACATTCTTTCCTTAATATAAGTGTATGTATATATGCACATATTTGTTTATATGTATATGCTTATGTTCATATGCACTTACATAGAAATATAAATGCACATTTCAATATAGTTGATTTCCTTTCTAATCCTATTATTTTATTTTAAACATCTAAAAATATTATTCTAAGAAGGGATCAATAGGCTTCACCGGATTTTCAAAGGGATACTTGCCACAAAAGGCAAAAATTCTCTCTAGATGATTATACCTAGTTCTGAATCTATATCCACATATGTGTGTATGTATATATACATACATATGTATGTATGTCAGTTAATAACATTCATTAAGCACGTAAAATATGATATTAAGCTCGGAAAGGCAAAAGACTCCCTATCTTCAAGAAACTCAAAAATCTAATGAAGGTTAAAAGTGCAGTTGAAGCTGACTAGGAAATGAAGAGATGACTGATCTGGGAGTCCTTAAAAGGAAGTTCTGGGAGGAACTCTTAGTTTGAACTCCCTTCTTAAAAGGGAGGGAAAGGCCCCTGGGAAGGGAGAATAACAAGTGTGAGTTCCAGGGATGATTTAATCTTTCAGGATGATTAAATTCCTGGGGATATAATAAAATCCAGAGAAATAAAGCTAACCAACAAGCTTCATTTTAGAAATGAAGTGAGTGTGTATATTTTATGTGTATATTATATGTGTGTGAACATATATACACACATATAAATGTCTGTGTGTGTGTGTGTGTGTGTGTGTGTGTGTGTGTGTGTATTTCTTTCTGTTAGGTTGTAATTCCATTAGGGTAAAGACTATATAAAATTTAACCTGCATCTTCCATTTCCTAGTATGACATTAGCTTGATACTTGATGCTTGATAAATATCTATAGAAGTAAAAATTGTCAACCTTAGATTTTAGGAGGGGTTGGTTTTTTTTTTCTTTTTGCAAAGCAATGGGGTTAAAGTGATTTGCCCAAGGTCACACAACTAGGCAATTATTAAGTGTCTGAGGCCAATTTGAACTCATATCCTCCTGACAAATACTCTATCCAACTTTAGATCATTAAATATTAAGTTCTAAGTCATGCTAAACCATAATCTCAACAAAATAAATAAAACCAATATTGACTAGACAAGATTAATTTTCAATAATCTACATTAACTGTCTATTACCCAGTAACCTAGAGTCAGGAAATAGACAATCAATATCCGACCGATCCTGCCTATACTACAGTATTGTCTGTGACCTTCTACAAGTCCTTATCTATAAGCAGAAGAATAATGTCATCTTTCCTACCCACATCATGGGTCTAAGGTGAGGAGGAATTATGAAAATGTATGCAGAAAACATAGTACATAAGTTATTGCATTTATATTCCAAACCTCTAACTTTACAAACACCTTCAATCACAGAATTTAGAGGAGAAAGAGAGCCCTTAATACAATTCACTTCATTTAGCAGATAAAGAAACTAATTCCCAGAGAACAAGTAAGTTGCCCAAAGTTGTATATTCAGAGCTAATGATGGACTCAAGAATAGAAACCTGGTCAAAGCTCCAGCTCTAGAATTTTTTTTTTTTATTTAAGTAGAAGGGGACAGGCCTGCATACCAAGGATCATGAATAATTCAACTAAAAGTTCCTTTGCATTTACTATTGTTTTGAAGCTTATTGAAGTATGAAAGCATTTTATTCCACCCTCTAAAAGCCTTACAGGAAACTATTTGATATAGTTCCTATCATCTTTACAAAGAATTCTTGAGAGGCTTTCTAGAATTTAAATCAGGTACTGGTCAATCAAGAAAGATCCCTTGTCAAAAATCAAAGTCAAAATCTTCATTTCTTTATGACTATTAACCTTCTTCCTATCTTCATTTCTTTCCTGAAGCATAAACAGAGCACTGGTTTCACTGTGACATATCCTACACTGACAAAAAAGATGATGCAATTGTGGTTTTTTGACTGGTGATTACTAGATTCTGAAATGGTTAGTTTGATGAAATCATCTATTCCTAATTTTAACTCTCTAGCCCCATTAGCCCAGATAGAGTCACTGTTCTCAACTTTAATTAGCAGAGTGGCTATAGCATTGCACCTAGAGTTTGAAAAAAATTTTGCCTCAGGTACTTATTATCTGTGTGACTCTAGACATGGTCACTTAAGTTATTTATCTCAGTTATCTCACCTGTAAAATGGAGATGACAGCACCTACCTGCCAGGGTATGAGTTCAAATTTGTAAAGTACTTTGTAAATCTTATGCTACTGTAAAGATGCCAGTTATCTCATTGTCTTTAGGCACCTAGACAAACAACATCTAGGATCTCTTCAGGTATCAGTTCTAATGTGATCTACCTCAATAGGTCTTTCCTGATTTCCCCCAGTTGTTAGCGTTCTCCCATCTCCAAATTACTACATGCTTTATTTTCTATAAATCATCTTTATTTATCTGTGGACATCTTGCAGCTTGCTAATAAAATGTAAATTCCTCAAAGATAATACTCCTAGGTTTTGTATTTGTATTCCTAGCCAACTAGCCAAGGGTCTAGTACATAGCATTATGTTTAAATGTTAATTGCTCTATTAACTAATTTGCCTGAGTCTGGAACTTTGGGAAGATGAGAGAAAATCTGGGTTGATTTGGTTTCTGATGAAGGACAAAGCTATCTCAAAAGGTCGATGGCCATGGAAGACCATAAACTGTAATTCTATTCTGGAATTTTATTGAACCTTTAATGTCCCAGTTTCTCTTACTGATACTAACAGGACCAACATCCAAGTCAAGAGTTTCAATTACATTCATTTATTGAGGGGGGGATGTAATTTTCCACTCCATTTCACAATGCAAATCTACAAAATATCTAAGTTCCTTAAAGACATATTTTGAAAAAAAAAAGACATATTTTGAAAGGCAAATTACTGCTATAGGTCTCCTTACTTCATGTCCCTTCACTTTATTTTTTTTAGATAACTTTTGAGTTTAATTCAGCAGAAAATATAAACCTAAGCAAAGGGTGTTATATGGCTATAGAATGCCTACTATAATTCCAGGGAGGAAACCATACAGGGATGAAACTTTTGTTTCTCATTTTACTTCATTTATGGGGGGGGGGGGGAATGCTTATTAGAAGAAATGATGACCCAAAGTTTCTTTTGTTACATAACTGTCTAAACTTATATGAGAATTGTCTGATCATAGCAATGGAATAATATATCTTCAAACTTAAAACTAAAGAAAAAGTTGAAAAATCTCTCTTAGAATCTAAATTTAAACTCTCCTTATGGAATACCCGACAAAGTGTCTCCTCTCTGGCTGAGGACTGTTACTTGGTTTGGAGAAGGTATCATACTTATTTCCTCTACATCTAACTCTCATACAGCCCTGTTCTACCTTGAAACAAGAAGTATTCTTGATGTACATGCATGTGGCAGTTTGTAAATTATCTCTTTAGGCATGAATCAACAAGGATGTTCTTAAAAACTTTACATTAGGGACATCTAGGGGGTGAAGTGGATAGGAGACAGGAGGACCTGAATTCAAATCTGTCCTCAGACACTTAATACTTGCTCAGTTGTGTGACCATGGTCAAGTCACTTAAGCCCCATTGCCTTACAAAAATCCAAAACCCCCCACCCAAAACTCTTGATTAATCTCTCAGATAGCAGCCCAGATTGGGCCTTCTCAAAAGAGCAGGTACCTATATTTTGCAAAGTATTCACAACTCTAAGCATCAATACTTTCATAAATAATTGTATAGTTCCTGAATTACCCATTACTGCCTAACAAAAATTTTAAAAACAATCTTCAAGGCTTGAGGCCCCAAATAATTGATTCCTAACCCTTTCAAGTATTCCTTTTTAATGTCAAAAAATTTTGCAGATTCAAAAGACTAGTGTTGTAATAACTGACATCTATTAACTGAGAAGTTACATGATGACAAAAAAAACCCTATGAATCCAACAACATCTTTAAAAGATTTATTTTCTTCATCAATTGGCAGTAGCATGCTTTCTTTCTAGACTTATAATGCCCAGTGTCAAATATGGATTGGACCTGTGATTTCAGTAGATGAGGAAATGACCTCTACCAATTCAGGATGCATTTTATTGTCCTAGAAAAGGGCAGAGAAGTTTGGATTTTAGGTTTGTTTGTTTTTTACCTTGTCTCACACAATGTCTAGCCTGTGACTTCATCAGTGAAATGACCTCCTGATAGGAAAACTCCCTCCACTTAGTACACACAAATTTTTTTCATATTCCAGCACTGTCCCTCACTCAATTGGAAAAAAGAGAAAAGAAAAACAATATCCTTGTAGTGTATATATATATATACATACACATAATCAAGTAAAACAAATTCCTACATTAACCAAATAAGGAGAAAAAAAGGGTATTGGGGGTTTTTTTGCATGTTGATTTATCACCTCTCTATCAGGAGGGATGTAGCATGGTTCATCTTTGGTCCTCAGGGTTAAACATGGTTGTCTTTGTATTAAAAAACGAAGATCTACTGTTATATCTAACTTAAAATCTAAGAGAGATGTCTTAGGAAACTGAAAGATTAAGGGACTCAGCTCTAAGCTTCTAAGGCCAACCATCTCTTCACAATGTCTTAATGTCTTTGAACATATATATGGGGCACTGATGGTCTACCAAAGATGTTTTTGCTTACTTTTAATTTTGAATCAGGTTGCCAGTTTTGTTGGGTGTTATAAAAAGATCAAAATAGCAATACTTGTTGCTATGTGGATTCAAAGATTTCTTTCACTAACTCTTACCCTTCAGGGGTTGGGAAACCCTGGTGTAGACAACAGCATTGCATCATCTTTTTTCATTTCCTGAAAAACTGATCTCTCTGTGTCCGAAAACAAAAAACAATTTTAAATATATATTTTTAAAAGTGATGTTGATTTTTTTCCTCTAGGGAAACCACAGTATCTGGGCACTTATTCAAAAGAGAGGAACCTTTCCATCACAATTGCACATAATTTTCTCAGCAGTGGTTGCTCAATATACCTCTTCATCAACCATCAGGAAATTCCCTCAAAAATAGTAGCTCTCTAGACAGATGAAGTTTACATTCATGTACATATGCACACACATAATGCTTATATTATTTATCCTTTGGAGCAGATAAATTACTACTCAAATGAGGACAGAAATAAAATAGCAGCTACAATCTTGAATATTCTAAGAACTTTTCTCTTTGCCTCCCTTACCTCTCTCCATGTAAATGCTCCCTCAACGTACCAATTTTACTTTGTTCTGTTTTATATGTATTATATTTCTTTTATGTTGATGTATGTGCATACTATCTTCCCAAACATTTATTACATAAACTCGTTGAGGGCAGGATTTGTTCCTGGACACTTAATAAAGGTTGTGTCTTGTCCGCAATTTTAATAGTAGTACCAATGATCAGATGAATAAGAATTTCAGGGAGAGATGCAAATTCTGTTCAGTGCTGTTTATAAAAGTCATGAAAAGACAACATCAATCAATAAGTATTTCTTAAGTGTTGACTATGTACACAGGACACTACAAGGTTCACAAAGCATGAGATGTAAATAAAAATTCTACAAAGACAGGGATAATGTCTGTGTCCCAGAGAAATATAAGTATTAAATAAATGAGGTTTGTTTTTTTTTTACCAGGAAGGAGCTTATATAATTAAAGAGAGAAGATCTATAATATCTATGAAACGAAGTGTATGAAATTGTGAAGTATTGGTTAAATAAGGGCAAAAGGGTTTCAGACAAGCCAGAACTGAACATTGTGTAACTATGACACCAAGTTTGACCACAGAGAAAAGTAGAGAAAACATATCAGTCTCCTTTCTTCATCTGTTTCTTTTTCCTCCTTTTATACCAAAGGAGAAATCTAAATTATTAAGGTATTAGAAGATAAAATATAGAGATTATACAATATCACATATATATATCCTTTTTTATGAATTTCTGAGTTTCTAAACTTTTTAATGTGTCAAATGATGGCATTCATATGTTGTCTGCAGCTTCTTAAAACTCTTCCAAAATTTCCATTTAATTTCTTATGCAAATCATTAAAACCTCAATGGGAAAGTCTCAATATGGAAGGGACAACTGTAAATTCTTAATTGGAAAAAAATTTACAAATACTTCAAGGATCCCTGGTTTCATTTGTGTGAACTGCCATAATAATGTAGACTGCTATCTTTCTTTGCCTTGGTAAATGGTCAAGAATTTCTGTGATTCAATATGACTAATATGAAAATATATTTAACACAGTAATACATGAATAGCCTATATTAGATTGCTTACTATCAAGGTGTGGGGAAGGAGGGAGGGGGAAAAATGTAGAACTCAAAATATATACAAAAAAATGAAAGTTGAAATTATCTTTGCATGTAGAAGCAAAAAATATACTTGCTTTTTTAAAAAAAAAATTTCTGTGATTACAAAAGTTCATCTCCAAGTAGATTGGTCCTCAAAAGGCATTCTATGTATGCCTAAAGTCTTCCCAGTTGGGCAAGACTTCCTAAAGTCTATCCTTTGTTGGTATATCATTCAAGAAACCAGTCATCTGTCTAATACTATAATAAAACATTGTTAGAGATATGTAGGATAAGCAAACATGTAGGAGATATGTAGAAATAATGAAGTTTAAATCAGAAATGTCAAATATATACCTCTGGAGTCAGATTAAAATATAATTTGCAAAAATTTAACAAAATAAATAAAATACAATAAAACATTAATATGTAGTTTTCTATATCAGCATGTAGCCCCTAGGGATCCCTGAGCATGTATTGTGGCTTCCTGTTTCAAATTTAACTCTACTTCAATAAATGATATACATATGATTATGAGATCTTAAAGTCAGGAGCTATCTTTAAGATAAGGAAAGGGGGAAGGGAAAAACGAGAAAAATTATATGGTGATTTTATTGTATATTGAAAGGAATAGCAATTTGTGCATATAGTGTTATGAAAATGAAATTCAAAATTTTTTAAATTTTTAAATTTTTTTTAAATATTATAAGACTAGACATTCCTTTCTATTGTTGCTTACACCCTACAAAACATTTGGTTATCCCAGCTCCTCTTTGGATTTTTGGTTTACAAAGAGTTGTCTTCTTTAAGTTCATTCTAGTTTTAGAATTATAATCCATGGTTCTTTGATTCTATTCTCATATATCTGTTATATTCAAACCCTTCCCTTTCTACTCCCACTGTAGCTACCTAGTGTTGACGCTCTTCTGTTAATAAGTCTGTTTCTGCTACTTTTTGAACCTCAACCTTTATATTGGTGATGAAAAATGCAAACAGAAAAGAATCCCACTAAGCCACACATAAGAATCCCTTGCAAATTACCTATTGACTTTAAAAACTATATAATAATGTTATTTATATTCTATTGTATTTTTGTTTATTTCTCACATGGGTTTTTATTGACATTTTCTGTTTCTTGAATCACCAGTCATTCCATATCTCTTCCCTCTCCTTCCCATGAAACATCCAATGACAAAGTTTTTTTTTAAAGAGGAAAAAACTAAGCACAGCACAACTAAGCAATAAATTGAAAAATGTGCTATTGTATTTTTTATTTTGCTAAATATTTCCCAATTGCATTTTAATCTGATTTGAACAGCACTCAAGAATACACTATTGCCAGAAAGAAATCTTCCTAATATATATAATTCTGATCATCTTTCCTTTATTCAAAAAAACTTTAGTGGATCTCCATTGCCTCCCAAATAGAGCAAAAATACTCCATGTTGCTAGTAATTAAGACTCTCCTTAATCTGATCACAACCTAATTTTTCAATGAAATCTTGCAATACTCTTCTTTCTGTATTCTGTGCTTGAGTGAAAGTAGAATATATCCTCCATTGTCTTTCTGTCTTATCCTTTCTCTGGACCTTTGTTCATCCTATCTCCCACACCTATAACAGAAGACTCCCCTACCTGTTTCCCATCTTCAGCTATTGAGGTCTCTCCATTCTTTCAAGACTCAAATCTATTTTTTTCCCTTGGCTTTTGCATGGTAGTGGGGTTGTGACTTGCCCAAGGTAACACAGCTATGTATGTGTCTGAGCTCACATTTGAACTCAGGTCTTCCTGACTCTAAGACCAGATGTTCTATCCTGACTCTAAGACCAGATGTTCTATCCACTGCACCACCTAGTTGCCCCTAAAGGCTCAAAATCTTGCACTTATCACTCCTCACCAGCTCCCTTAATCCCCAATCACCTCAAATTTCACAAACCATAATAACTTATCCTAACCCTCCCCTGTACAAAGACCACAGTCTTCTTTGTATTACAGTTGTATATAGTGTCTTTTCTCTCATTAGTTCATAAGATCAAAGTTTAGAGCCGAAAGGGACCTTTTAAGTCAACTAGTCCACCTTTCCCAATTTTATAGTGAAGTAACCTAAGTTGCAATGACATTAAATAACTTATGCCCAAGATCACACAGGTAGTAAATCCCAGAGATAGGATTACTGCTTTTACTTATGCAAAGGCAATTTACAGATGAGGAAATCAAAGCTATCTATAGTCATATGAAAAACTACTCTAAATCACTACTGATTACAGAAATGAAAATTAAAGCATCTCTAAGGAACCACCTCACACCTCTCAGACTGACCAATGTGACCAGAAAGGACAAATGTTGAAAAGGATATGGGAAATCTGGGAATCTGAGAATATCTTAGAGTCTCATATTGAACATAAGGGTTAAAATCAACTAAGACTTAGGAAGTAAGAACTATTCTTTTTCTTATTTCATTGTTGGTGCAGCTGTGAACTCATCCAACCTTTCTGGAGAACAATATGGAATTACTCTCAAAGGACAATAAAAATGTGCATACCCTTTGATCCAGCAACACCACTACTGGGTCTATACCCTGAAGAAATCTTGAAAAAGGGTAAAAACATCACTTGTAAAAAATATTCATAGCAGCTCCGTGGTGGCAAAGAATTGGAAATGGAGTGAATGTCCATCATTTGGGGATTGGCTGAACAAATTGTGATATATACATATATATATATATACTATTACTCTTTTTTTAAAAGATTTTATTTCAGTATTGAGTTTTACAATTTTTCTCCCAATCTTACTTCCCTCCCCCCATGGAAAGCAATCTGTCGGTCTTTATTTTGTTTCCATGCTGTACATTGATCCAAATTGAGTATGATGAGAGAGAAACCACATCCTTAAGAAAGAAGCAAAAAGCATAAGAGATAACAAGATCAGACAATAAGATATGGGTTTTTTCCTAAATTAAAGGGAATAGTCCTTGAAATTTGTTCAAACTCCACAGCTCTTTATCTGGATACAGATAGTATTCTCCATTACAGACAACCCAGAATTGTTCCTGGTTGTTGCACTGATGGAACAAGGAAATCCATCAAGGTTGAACATCACCCCCATGTTGCTGATAGGGTGTACAGTGTTTTTCTGGTTCTGCTCATTTCACTCAGCATCAGTTCATGCAAATCCCTCCATGCTTCCTTGAATTCCCATCCCTCCTGGTTTCTAATAGAACAATTGTATTCCATGACATACATATATACCACAGTTTGCTAAGCCATTCCCAAATTGAAGGACATTCACTCGATTTCCAATTCTTTGCCACCACAAACAGGGCTACTATGAATATTTTTGTACAAATGATGTTTTTACCCTTTTTCATCATCGCTTCAGGGTACATAGACCCAGTAGTGGTATTGCTGGATCAAAGAGTATGATCATCTTTGTTGCCCTTTGGGTGTAGTACCAAATTTCTCTCCAGAAAGGTTGAATGAGTTCACAGCTCCACCAACAGTGTAATAGTGTCCCAGATTTCCCACAACCCTTCCAACAATGATCATTATCCTTTCTGGTCATATTAGCCAGTCTGAGAGGTGTAAGGTGGTACCTCAGAGAAGCTTTGATTTGCATTTCTCTAATAATTAATGATTTAGAGCAATTTTTCATATGGCTATGGACTGCTTTGATCTCCTCATCTATAAATTACCTTTGCATATCCTTTGACCATTTGTCAATTGGGGAATGGATTTTTTTTTAAAAATATGACTCAATTCTCTGTATATTTTAGAAATGAGTCCTTTGTCAGAATCATTAGTTGTAAAGATTGTTTCCCAATTTATTACATTTCTTTTGATCTTGGTTACAGTGGTTTTATCTGTGCAAAAGCTTTTTAATTTAATGTAATAGAAATCATCTAGTTTGTTTTTGTTCTCCATCTCTTCCTTTTGTTCTCCATTTCTTCCTTAGTCATAAACTGCTCCCCTTTCCATAGATCTGACAGGTAAACTAGTTCTTGATCTTCTAATTTACTTATATTATTTTTTATGTCTAAATCCTATAACCATTTGGATCTTATCTTGGTAAAAGGTATTAGGTGTTGGTCTAATCTAAGTTTCTTCCATACTAACTTCCAATTTTCTCAGCAGTTTTTTTATCAAAGAGAGAGTTTTCATCCCAATAGCTGGACTCTTTGGGTTCGTCAAACAGCAGATTATTATAATCATCTCTTGCTTTTGCACCTAGTCTATTCCACTGGTCCACCACTCTATTTCTTAGTCAATACTAAACAGTCTTGATGACTGATGCTTTATAATATAATTTTAGAACAGGTAGGGCTTAAGCCCCCTTCTTTTGTACTTTTTTTCCATTAAATTCCTGGAAATTCTTGACTTTTTATTTCTCCATATGAATTTACTTACAATTTTTTCTAACTCATTAAAATAATTTTTTGGAATTTTGATTGGTAGGGCACTAAACAGATAGTTTAGTTTTGGCAGAATTGTCATTTTTATTATATTAGCTCTACTTATCCATGAGCAGTTGATATTTGCCCAGTTATTTAATTTGTGTGAGAAGTGTTTTATAATTGTTTTCAAAAAGTTTCTGAGTCTGTCTTGGCAAATAGACTCCCGGGTATTTTATATTGTCTGAGGTTACTTTGAATGGAATTTCTCTTTCTAGCTTTTCCTGCTTTATCTTGCTAGTCATATATAGAAAAGTTGAAGATTTATGAGGCTTTATTTTATATCCTGCAACTTTGCTAAAATTGCTAATTGTTTCCAGTAGTTTTTTAGATGATTTCTTGGGATTCTCTAGGTATACCATCATGTCATCTGCAGAGTGAGAGTTTTGTCTCTTCCTTCCCAATTCTAATTCCTTCTTTTTTTCTCTAATTGCTGAAGCTAACATTTCTAATACGATATTGAATAGTAGTGGTGATAATGGGCACCCATGTTTCCCTGATCTTACTGGGAAAGCCTCTAGCCTCTCCCCATTGAATATAATGCTTGTTGATGGTTTCAAATAGATACTGCTAATTATTCTAAGGAACAGTCCATTTATTCCTACACTCTCTAGTGTTTTTAGTAGGAATGGATGTTGTATTTTGTCAAAAGGTTTTTCAGCATCTACTGATATGATCATATAATTTCTGATAGGTTTGTTGCTGATATAATTGATTATACCAACAGTTTTCCTAAAATTGAACCAACTTTGCATTCCTGGGATAACTCCTACTTGATCATGATTTATTATGCCAGTGATAACTTGTTGTAACAGTTTTGCTAAGATTTTATTTAAGATTTTTGCATCTATATTCATCAGGGAGATAGGTCTATAATTTTCTTTCTCTGTTTTCATGGTTTAGGTATTAGCACCATATTGGTTTCATAGAAAGAGTTAGGCAGAGTTACATCTTTCCCTATTTTTCCAAAGAGTTTATATATAATTGAAGCCAATTGGAACATTATTATTCTATTCAAAACCAGGAGGGATGGGAATTCAGAGAAGCCTAGAAGGATTTGCATGAACTGATACTGAGTAAGATGAGGAGGAGCAGAGGAACACTATACACCCTAACACTAACAAGGGAGTGATGATCAACCTTAATGGACTTGCTCATTCCATCAGTGCAATAATCAGGGACAATTTTAGAATACCTGCAAGAATACCACTTATATCCAGAGAAAGAACTGTGGATTTTAAACAAAGACCAAAGTCTATTACCTTCAATTTTGTTTAAAAAGTGCCTTATGTACAACATAATTTTGCTTTCTCTAATATTTTATTTTCTCCTCAAGAATATGATTTCTCTCTCAACACATTCAATTTTGAGCAATGTATAGCATGGAAACAATGTAAAGATTATCAGAATGCCTTCTGTGGGGGGATAGGAAGAGGGAAGGGAAGGTGGGAGAAAAATGTAAAATTCAAAACCTTACAAAAAATGATAGGTAGAAATTATTATTGTATATAATTGGAAAACTAATAAAATATTTTAAAAAGGGATTATTGCTTTCCTAGAAATTTGCAGGGCCTCTGGCACAGATTTTCTCATGGAATACTAGGTATATACCAGTATCTCTTCCGAATGTCATCTTAAGCCACATTTTAATTGTTAAAAATCAAAATGTAGTGGCTTTACTATGACTAATAATGAAAAGTCCTTATACAAAGGGTAACAAAATTTTTCAATTTTCCATCTGTTTAATAGCATCTAGAAGCTCCATCTTAGAATTTGGATTATCTAGCTCAGGTGGGTATCATAATTTAACCAATCTCACTTTCACTTTTTGTGAAAGTACAAGGTTTATGATATAGTCATCTTTGTATGTCATACAGGACTTAATGCTTAATAACTGATTTTTCTCTCGTTGACTGTGGAGAATATCTTAAGAGTCCCATATTGAACATAAGGGTTAAAATCACCTAAGATATAGGAAGTAAGAACTATTCTTTTCTTATTTCAAATTTATGGGCAGTCCTCATTAGAGGGGAGCAATCATAAGAAATCAGTGTTCAAAGAATTAGCTTTGGTTACCAGCACAACTCATTACCTTTATGTTGTAATATCAACCTCAATTTGACTCATGGATCTACATAAAATAGCATATGAGGAAGTTGGTACCTGACAAGGAACAGAAATAGGCTAATAAAATCAGGTCCAGAATGAAGATACAAGAATTTATTTGTAAATTTATGAGCAGAAAAGAACCTTGGTAATTTTCAGGAACTTTCTGATAAATCAGGCTGCTAACAATCACAAAAAAAACAAACAAACATAAAAATTCCTAAGTTCCTAAATTAATTTTAAATAGTATTCTATTTTTGCATCTCGCATAAATGCATCTTCTGACACGAGAGCTCCTTACACATGAAGAACCTCACTAATTCTTGACTGACTTATCAGACAGAGGCATTGAGGGTATATAACCCAAATAATTGCTTCCTAGATCTTTTGTATCCATAGCTTGTTGAGGGCAAAGCACCCTAAGACAGCAAAAAATCAGAATGCAAATCTGGAGAAAAAAAAACAAAGGGTTTTACGATGAAGTGGAAGAAAAGGGAGAAAAGTTATAGGAAAAGCCTGTTTGAGTGGGTGATCAGAACAAAAATGACTGGAAAGTAATTCTCCATAAAACATGGATAATTTAGATTTAACTGGGTTCTTGCAAAAGCTTTTTTTTGTGGGGGGAGGGTAATAAATTTTATTTTGGAGCAGATGCTCCTTAGGAAAAATTCTCATCTAATCAACAGATTTTAATCAGATCATTCCTTGGAAAAAGTTAAATCTATTTCTGCAAAGTCAAAAGCTGCCTGAGGCCTATTTGGACTACACATAAAATTCCGCCAAGGCTGCCCATTCAAGTATGTCAGTTTCTGAATTAACCCTTAAGCAAACATTAAAGTCCAGTTCCTCCAATTATTATTGAGTGGTTAATTGCAGTTTAAGTAAATTCTCAAACTTAATTTTTTTTTTTAGCTAGGAATTCCTTAGCAGGAAATTTCACTGTTTGAAGTAACTCAGGTGAGGCATAAAACAAAAAGAAAAAATGTATTTTTGAAGCAGAAGACAATCACCTAAAAACACTGATAATCTTTATTTTGTAATATCATAGAATTGGAAATGACCTACTCTGCCATCATTTTACAGATTAGGAAATCAAGACCCAGAGATGTCATGACCTGCCCACAGGTAATGTGAAACTTGAACCCAGGCATCTTGACTTTATATTCTTGAGATTAACATTTACTCTTATTTCACTAGCAAAATGAGAAATTTAATTTGCTTCCTCCCCCTCCCCTAATTCTTGCCCCTAATTCAACCTGATAGTCAGTATTGATCCACAATACTATTAATGATCTGATTCCCAAACACCCCCAATTGTTATCTCAAACCTTCATCTTTTTTTTTTTTTTTGGTAAGGCAAACAGGGTTAAGTGGCTTGCCCAAGGCCACACAGCTAGGTAATTATTAAGTGTCTGAGACCGGATTTGAACCCAGGTACTCCTGGTGCTTTATCCACTAGCCACCTAGCCACCCCAAACTTTCACCTTCTTCAAGGATCTACTTTCACAAACACCTGCAATACTAGCCTCTATCCTCTCCATTCCCTGACACAGCTCCATATTTCTAATTGCCAGTAGTTTTCCAACTTCCTCATCTCCACTTCAGTTCTTCTTCTTTCATTACTTATGCCCTCTTCCCTTTCTCTAAACAGTGGAAAAGATTTTCTCCCTCAGCTCCAAGTTATTTCAGTTAAGAAGTTTCAGCAGTAGGTTCTGACTTATAAGCATTCATACCCCAGCAAAGATTAGTTAAAGAACAGTGGCAAGGTGCAAGTAAACACTAAGGAATCTGGCACAAGAGATCCTGTTGCATTCTGTCTTTTATAGTAGATCTGCCTCCTCTATAATCCAAACTCTTGTGTATTTTCAATCTCTATTTCTTGACTGCATCTTTACCACCTATAAATATATCCATGTCATCTTTATTCTCAAAAATCCCACTTGATTGATCCATCCATCTCTCCTAACTACTTTCTTCTCTCTTCCCTTTGAGTCAATCAATCAATAAACACTTATTACATGGCTGCTTTTTGACAGGCACTGTGTTAAGCAATGGTGATGCAAAAAGGCAAAAGACAGTCCTCAAGGGGCTTACAATCTAATGAAATAAACAACTTGCAAACAAATATATTCGAAGCAAGCTAATTCAGGGTAGAAAGGGAAAAATCCAGAGGGAAGGAACTAGAATTAAAAGGGGGTTAGGAAGGGCTTCCTTTATAATAAGTGGAATTTGTGATAGAAGTGTGAAGTGATGAGGGAATATACTAGAAAGGTAGCAATGACTGAGGATATAAGGAAAGAAGGGAATGAGAGATGTTGAAAACATAAAATCAATATGTTATGGGAACAGATTGGATCTAGATAGTGAGAAATCCAGAATAATATCTAGGTTGTGAGCCTGAGAGATAAGGAGTAAGGTGTTGTCCTCTACAGTAATAATAAAGTTAGGAGTAGGAGATGGTTTAGGGGAAAAGATATTGGGTTCTGTTTTGAACATGAGTTTAAGAATTCTACGGGACATCCGGGTCAAAGTATTGGAAAAGCAGTTGGAGATGTGAGATTGAAGATCAACAGAGAAGTTCAGGCAGGATAGCTGATTTGAGAATCCTCAGCATAAAGACAGTAATTAAGTTCATGGAGGGTTCTAGAGAAAGAATGAATAATGATAAAAATCAGGTTTAGACTCAAAAACTTCATCATTTAGATGAGAACACACACAAAGTAAACTGAAATATATGTAAGATATATGCATACATATACACACCTGTATACGTATGTGACGTATGTGTATTTCCATATTCTTATTCTCTCTATGGGTGGTAAAGACAAACTTTAGGTGGATAAGTAGATAGGAAGAGGTCAGTGGAAAAGAAGAGATTGAAGATGTAAGAGAGGCGCTAAGATTTATGGAATAATGTCCCTATGGAATCAAGGGGCATCAGAAACTGTCTCTGGGGAAAGGGAAAAACCTTAGCCTGATTGCTCTTGAATGAAGCCTCTGGGACATAAGCAGCTTGCTTCATTATTATTTTCCCAAAGGCAACCCCGTTGTTAGCATCTGGGTCATTTTTTTCTAATTTAAACCAAAATTTTAGTATCCTAAAGACCTTTTTTCTTCAGCAACAACAAAGATGAGACAAACTCCTTGGGTATCCACTTGAACTGAATGTCCACAGGACTGTATGGGATAAGGATACATATTGGCAGAGAGCCCTTTTTACCCTCAGTAGTGGTCTTCAACTGTGCTAGGTTTCTGAAGTCCAATAAATACTAAATATTTATTATATTTATATAAATTAAATATAAATTAAATTTATATATATATATATTTATGTTATTTATTTAATATATATCCTTATTCTTTGTTTTGTACATTCTGAATTATATCTGATGCTTCTTCCATTATAATGTAAGCTCCTTGAGGGCAGGGGATATTTTAGCTTTTACTTTGGATTATCATGCCTTAATAAGGTTACATAGTAAACAGTATGAACTCAATAACAGCATTTATTTAAACATATATTTTATTTCTGTATTTTGCTTTTATATCACCAGAATTTATTTCAGTATATTTCCTTTTCATCCTCTCCTGAGAGTTATCTACAAAATAATATGTTGAATATAGAAAGGTTTATATGAAGTATGGAAAAGCGAAGAAAGCAGAAGATAAAAAAATGCTACTACAATAATTAAATAAAAAGAACCACTACAAAACAAATAAAAACAAATATTACAAATTTACAAAGGCAAAACTGGTTTGAAAGAAGAGCTATGGTCATATATTTCTAAACATGTTTGAAGAGGTAGGGGTGCTGGGGGGGGGGGGGGGAAGGAGAAGTTTCCATGAATGTGAAGTAGTTACAGAAAATCAGAATTTTCTGGGTATTGTACTAATTGATTGACTTTGATGGGTTTTACCCTCTTTCTACTTTTTTTCTTCTTCAAAAAATTCTTTGCAAAAAAACACACAAAATGAAAAAAAATTCTTTGTTGGTAGGGGGAAGGGAAGATGAAGGAATATAAGGAGAAGCTCAAGTGATGTAAAAACAAGATGTCAATAAAAATTTATTTCTTAAAACAAGATAATTAGAAGGTGCTAGTATTAAACAATATCAAACAAAAAAACCCAAAAATAGCCTTATCTTAATATGGAGGAATGACTAGTTAGACTAATTAGAATAAAGTCCCATCATAACAGAAGATTAAAAATGATAATTAGGAATGTAAAAAAATTAATATCAATATTTGTGCCTTTTTTACATTTAAAATAATGGTATCATGAGTAGATCTTGGAGTTAGGAAGACTTGTGTTAAAAATCCTATCCTTTATACATTATCTATATGACCACTTTTGCTTGTGATGTCTGGACCTAAATTTCCTTAGTTATAAAATGAGGATAATAATACTTATTGGCAACAAGTAACTCACTGTATTAAAATAAAAACTAAATAAAATAAATTAATGTGAATGAAATGTTTTTCAAACTTTAAAATACTACATATATTTCTATTAAATTATCATTAGTATCATTGATTATCACTATCTTCTTCAAAAGTCTAATATAAAAGACCAACAATATGGCCAAAAGAATTCACATTAGTCAGTAGGTGCTTGAGTGCAGGAGGTAACAAAGTTTGATCTTAGCACAAAGAACCAATCTACAAACAAGTTTCTGGTAGGAGATATGAGTAAATATAAGAAAATGTCAAAAACAATGAGTAATTATGAATTAAAAGAAGTCCCTAAGGCAGATCAGGAGAAGAATGAACTTCCACAAGCACAAAAAGGTCCTCAGAGAAAAGAATAACTTTCCTATAAGGACTACTAAAGTGGCTAGGAACGATATAGTATGAATGAATTACCCACATAGAAAAGATTGCAAAACTGAAGAAATGTGTATTTAAAAATCTATTAATGGTTACTAATTCTAAAAGAGTTTTAAAAAATGCAAGGGGCAGCTAGGTGGTGCAGTGGATAGAGCACTGGCTCTGGAATCAGTACCTGAGTCCAAATCCGGCTTCAGACACTTAATAATTACCTAGCTGTGTGGCATTGGACAAGCCACTTAAGCCTGTTTGCCTTACAAAAACCAAAAAAATAAAAATAAAATAAAAATTTTAAAAATGCAAGAGGTTTCATTTTTGCAGATAGAAATGTTTCCTCCCCATGAATGGTCTATTACCCAAACATTTACTGAGAGCATAATATAGAGTATACAGTTCAAGTTTATAATTAATGATTGATGATGGGAATCAAACCTCATCCTGGTTGCCCAATAAAGCAAATTATCATTTCTATATTATTTTAGATTGTAAACAGCTTTACAAATATTATTTCAACTTTACAACAATTGAGAAGTATGCACTATTATTATCCTCATTTTACAATAAAGAAAAGATAAAAACACAGAGAGATGATGTAACTTGCTCATAATTACACACCTAGAAGCTGAGGTCATAATTGAATTCAGATTTTTCTATCTCCAAGTCTCTACCTAGTGTGCCACATAAGCATAACAAACTTGTCATATCCAACATAGAACTTATTATTAACATTAGTAACAGTAATTCATTCCCCAAGCCCAATCTTACTCCTAGGATCTTACCTGGGGAATTTTCCCCTCTCTTATCACTTTTTTAGTCACCTAAGTTGCCAAGCTAGGAATCACTCATGCTACTTCTTTCTCTTTCACCCCAAGTATCTAATAAATTGCCAATCCTTATGAACTCTACTTCTATAATCTTATTTGACCAGGGGAGGCACTGGAGACAGTTCACACAAGTACTCAAAAGTTGGTTGTTAAAATTTCAGTGTGTCATTTCTATTTTGTTAAAATCAATAAATGCTACTAATAAAGGCTTAATTTATTTTTTATTGATGAACTAGATTTAAGAAAGTAATGGGGAAATGTTAATAATGAAGATTAAACTTAAACATGTGTCATACATGTACACACAAGTTCATATGTATATATGTGCATTGCATATAGATGTGTATGTGTATATATGTGTGTATATATATATTTACTTATCTCCATATAGTCCCTTCCAGGCAGAGATTAATCCTTACTTTGTCTTCATAGCCTTAGTATATGACAGATAAAAAAAATGATGTTTGTTGATGGGGATTATTCTTTTTTTTTTTTTTTTAGGTTTTTGCAAGGCAGATGTGGTTAAGTGGCTTACCCAAGGCCACACAGCTAGGTAATTAAGTGTCTGAGATCGGATTTGAACCCAAGTACTCCTGACTCCACTTTATCCACTAGGCCACCTAGACAACCTGGGGATTATTCTTAATTATAATTCCTTGAATTGAGTTAAATTGAATTTACCCTGGAGGGGAAAAAATTTAGGAAGGACAAGAGAAGACAAGTGAAAACCTATCATTTCAGGGAAGGGGATTAGGCTTGTTTTACTAAACCATAGATATTTAAGAGTGTTTTGAGCTAACTGATAAGATGCTAAATTCCTCTTCAATGGAAGCCAATTACCCTGTGTTACTGTAGTTTAGTTGTATTCAAGTCTTCATGATCTTCCCTAAACCATATAGTCCAAGGAGTTTTCTTGGCAAAGATACTGAAGTAGTTTGTCATTTCCTTCTCCAGTGAACTGATAGGCAAACAGAGGTTAAGTGACTTATTCAAGGTCACACAAGCTGGTAAGTGTCTAAGGTCAAATTAGGCCTCTATCCACAGAGCCACCTAAATGCCTCTCATTTAGCCTGTACTATACTTTTAATTTTTCATTCCTTAATTGTATTTTCCTTTCATGCTCTACTTCAAATAACTACTTCTTACAATTCTTTCTTGTTCCCTTTTGAAATTCACAGAAACTTTCTTTTAAAGAGTATTTCATATGTTTATTACTGCTTGGTATTCTGTCATTTAAGTCCTATTCAACTTTCTGTGATCCTTTTGGAGTTTTCCAGGCAAAGATACTGGAGTGTTTTTCAGTTCTTTCTCAAGTTCATTTTATAGATGAGGAAAATGAGGCAATCAAGGTTAAGTGACTTGTCCAGGGTCATATAACTATGAGGTTACATTTGAATTCAGGTCTTCTATCCGTTGAGTATCAAGCTATCATATATTACTGTGTATTATAGTTATCTGTGCATTGTCTTACCGTCTTCCCCTACTCCACCCCACCATTAGACAGAGAGATCCATGAGGATGGGGAGAGGGACAGAGTTGGGAAACTTCACTTCTCACTCCCTAAATATAGCAGGATACAGTGCATAATGGGTGAACAAATTTGCTTAATCAATGAGTTCTAGAAAGCAGATTGCAGCTTTAAAAATTGAGACTAAATGAGTTTTGAGGTATCTTAGAACTCTTAGCTCTGATTCTATGGAATCTGTTCTTTAAATGCCTTTTATCATTCATTTTTTTTAACTTAAACACAATTATAAAGATAGAATTGCAAGTTTTTAATTGGATGAAAATTTAAGTTCCAAATGCTCTAACCCCCTTATTTTTGAAGTGAGGAAATTGAAGCATGGAGAGCAAAATGATTTGCCCAAGTTACAAAATTTATATAAGATCTGGGACTGAAAACCACTTCTCCCAATTCTTAATTCAACATACTTTTCATGAAACTACAATCCATCACAATGCCAGTGCTACCACCCATATCATCTCTTGTCTAGACTATTGCAGTAACCTGTTTAATCTGGCCTCAAGACTCTTCCCATGCCTGTCCATCTTCTGCTCAGCTGTCAAAGTGATCTCTGTTGAAGTTCAGATCTGACATCAACCTTCCACTTCATACATTACAGTGGTTTCTTATCTCTCTAGGAATAAATATAAAATCCTTTTTTTAGTGCTCAATTCTAACCTATCCTATTACACAATATATTAATACAGGAGTCTGAAACAACTGAGGTTTAGCTATCTTTTGAAAAGTCTTTCATTCTTAACCATATGAACTAACTAATAATAAAAGTATGATTCTGTATTTTAGTTTTAGTAGATATGCTGAAGTTAATCCTGTACTTTCCCTCCCCCCTGAGTTCAAAATTTTTAAACTATTGTGCATGTGTTTGCTTATGTTTTTAAGAAAGAAAAAAAGCAGTGACATTTCAAAATGCTCATATATTTGCAAAATCTTTGAAAAATGTATAAAACAATTTAAATACATTAATTTGAGTATTTAAAAAAAATATATATTCAGTGCCACTTAAAAACATCAGTCAATTCAATTGGTAAAACATTTTGCCAAACTCCAGTCTTCTTACAGTTAATACCTTCTCTATCTCATAATGTACTTTTTTTGATCCAGAGATTTGTGCCTGCTTGCCATTTTAACCTAAAAACACTCCATTCTCCCAACTCTAGGAGTTTTCACTGACTGTTCTTCACACCTGGAACTGGCTCTCTCCTTATCCTATCTTCTGGTTTCTCTGGCTTCTTTTCTAATCTAAGCTTTTCGCAATTCCCCCTAAATTCTAGTGCATCTCTAAAAATTCCACCTCTAAGAACAAGGTTTTTGCAATCCGCCTAAATTATAGTGTGTTTCCCATTGGATTATCTACAAATTATGCTGTATGTAGTTTGTCTATAGTTGTTCATATATTATCTCTGTCATTAACTTGTGAGTTCCAGGAGAACAAGAACTCTTCCATCCCTTTGTATCTCAAGTGTGTAGCACAAAGCCTGTCTGTAGTAGATAGTTATTAAAAGTTTATAAACTTATTTCTTACCAATTAGTTGATTTCTGGAACTACCACTTTCTTTCTTTTTTTTTTTTTTTTAGGTTTTTTGGTAAGGCAAACGGCGTTAAGTGGCTTGCCCAAGGCCACACAGCTAGGTAATTAAGTGTCTGAGACCAGATTTGAACCCAGGTACTCCTGACTCCAGGGCCGGTGCTTTATCCACTACGCCACCTAGCCACCCCTATTTCTGGAACTAAAAAAGATAAAAAAAAAAAGTTCAATAGTCCTTGTCTTTAGAGAATCCCACAATTTAATGGTGATTGGAACTGGCAGCCTAGGTTGGAGTCAAGAGAACTCATCTTTCTAAGTTCCAATCTGGCCTCAGATACTTGCTGAATGTGACACTGACCAAGTTACTTAACCTTGTTTGCCTTAGTTTCCACATCTGTAAAATGTAAAATGGCTCCAGTATTTTTGCCAAGAAAACTCCAAATGTACACAAATGTACCCCCCCCAAAGAATGTACACAAAAGAAACTAATGAACACATAGGGTTTTCCTGACTTTAACAGCAAAAGAAAAGTCTTTTACTTAACTGGTGATGTTTGTCCATTTTCAAAAAAAAGACCATAACATCAGGCAAGTGATCCATGTGACATGCACGTCAATTGTATTTGAATGGGGGGGAATGCTGTTCTAAGTCTGGTACCAACCTATCTCCTTTGCCCTCTTCAGTCATCTGAGTCCAGTGGTCAGATAGGAATGGCCCTGGAAGCAAGACAATCAGGGTTAAGTGACTTTAATTATCTAATAATACAGATTAGGATCCAGGGGAAAAATGTAAAGTATCTTAATCATAATCTCAGGATCAAAAGTTAGAGAAAGACACAGAAAGGGCCCTGAGGATGAACAGGTGGTTTCCTGTTTTTAATATAATCCTAACAAAACTAATTGAATTGGTTGTGATTTTACCCAACAGTATTTAGTTTGAAATCTCAATTACTCTCATAGAAGTTGTTTAGACATAAACTCTATGGGATCTGGGGTACTCTATAGGTAGCCCGACAAGAGAAGATAGAGTGGTAAATGGGGCTAACCCAAGAGTAAAAAAGACCTAGAATTGTGATCTTTTTATTAATTAATAACTCCTTTAGAGTAATTTGGAATTATGCCCAAAGGGCAATAAAAATGTGTATACCCTTTGATTCAGCAATATAGCAACTGGGTCTATATTCTGAAGAGATCAGGAAAAAGGATAAAAATCCCACATGTACAAAAAATATTCATAGCAGCTCTTTTTGTAATGGCAAAGAACTGGAAATTGAGGGGATGTCCATCAATTGGAAAATAGATGAATAAATTGTGGTGTTTGTATGTGATGGAATGCTATTCTATAAGAAATCATGAAGGATAGGATTTCAGAAAAGCCTGGAAAAACTTGCATAAATTGATGCTGAATGAGATGAGCAGAACCAGGGGAACATTATACATACTAACAACAACATGGGGTGATGATCAACCACGATGGACTGGTTCATTTCAGCAGTACAATAATCAAAGACAATTTTAAAAGATGAGGGAAAAATAAGAAGGAACTGGAGTTTAAATGAAGAGCAAAGTTTATTATCTTAAATTTTTAAAAGTTGTCTTATGTATTATGTCATTTTTTTTCTCTTTTGTTAGGATTTGATTCTTCTCTCAAAACATGATCAACATGGATCTGTGTTTAGCATAGTTATAAATGTAAAGCCTATATCAGATTGCTTTCTGTTGGGGGGGAGAAGGGATGGGAGAAAAATGTAAAAACTCAAAACCTTGCCCAAAAAATGATTGGTGAAAACTACCAGTGCATGTAGTTGGAATAACAATTAAATAAAATATTTTTTTTAAAATAACTCCTTTTTACCCCTTTGGAAGCAGATCCCAAAGAATGACTCCCAGATAGAGACTATCCACCAGATAGAGACTATCACAGGGAGAAGCTAAGCTACTTTGGCTTGTATTTCATGAAATCATATGGTCTTCTCCATCCTTTCCCACCTTGCCCTACTCTACTCTGTCCTTCTTGCCCAGAGCAATGACCATAATTTCTGGAAAGGACAATGGGTTTCCCTATTGTTCCCTTTTTTATCTTTCTACAATATAACTTCCTTCTCTTCCCTTCATTTTCCTATATGACATTAGAATATAAGCTCTACTATTCCCCAAACTCTAGGGGATTTAATTAGAAGAACAGAAAATAAAATGATACAATGTGGAGTTGAGGAGGGGGGAAAAACAAGCTCAAAGGCAAAAACAATAAAAATCCTATATTACTGGTATCATTACAATGAGAAAGGCAGCTTGGGTAGTAGATAAGAGTTCACTTCTGCCCTGACTCCTCTATCCCCCATGACCTAATTAGTGATTGCTTCACTGATGGTCTATTAAAACTGGTTAGGCTCATTCCCATCATCTCTCACTATTACTGCTTTTTCTTCACAGCAACCTAGCAAGGTGTCCCCTTATCCCCTCTATCTTCCAGTTCTAGAACCATAATCAAATCAATATTGATCCTGCTTCTGGAAAGAATTACTCTTTTATGGTTCAACTTAGCATAACAATAACCTTTCTGTAACACAAGACTGTCCACCATGGTCACCAATCTCACTTTATGCTTTGCTTCCCTATTAGAATGTAAGCTTCTTAAGAGGGGAAGCTGTTTTTTACCCTTATTTTATATTTTTACTCCCAATACTTTGCTCCCTTAAGTACTTAATAAACAAAAATTTTTATATTTATTCATCTATTCATTCATAAAATCAGCAAAGAATGATCTTCTACATATGCTTCCCATTACACCTTTGTTTTCTTGAGAGAGAGAGAAACAGAGAGAGACCATACTTCAAATTCCAGGAGACATGGTTACTGTGATTATATGGTCTAAAAGAACTATCAGCCTTGTTGTTTGCATGTTGTCTCAGACTACTTTCCTTGAGAGCCTGGACTATCTTTGTATTCGCAGAGCTTAGTATAGTGGTAAGATTTATTGTTTGTTAGACCCCATACTAGTTGCTAGAGATACAAAGACAAAAATGGGACAATTTTTCCCCTCAAAGAACTTAAATTTCATCAGGGGCACAACATCTGCATGTATAAATATATGCAAAAAGCATGCAAAGGAAAAGATACCAATAGCTTGGAGCAATGGGTTAAGAGGAAGGATCAGGAAAAGTTAAGAATGTGGCAAGGGAGATAAATATTGAAGGAAACTAGAGATAGTATATATCATGATATATTGTTTAGCAGAGGAGAGAGGAAGTAAGCATGATTCGATATGTGGGCCTACTAAATATCCTCACAACTGCAACTTCATCCCCTCACTCCCCTACTACCTAGTATTTACTTCTTCATAATTCCTGTCTTTTTATAAATGTATTCATAGCATCATATCTAGCCCATAAATTGGTGGTTAACTAATTTTTTTTTGTAGACCCATTATACAACTCTCCTTCACCTTATCCTTACTCTTTCTCTCTACACACACACACACACACACACACACACACACACACACACACACACACACACACACACACAGAGACTGTGAAGGGAATCCCTCTGAGCTTGTTCACAATCTGTCACAAGTGGCCAAAGAAGTCACGTTTGAGTAGCAAAAAGAAATCCTTCCCCTGAGGTATAGGTAAACACCCAACTTCTATGGTTCATAGGTGTGAGAGATGGAGATCAAGCATTGATCCAATCCCATTTTAAGGAGCAAGAAACCACCTCGTAATCCCTTGTTTGTATTTCTTAGAGGAGTGACATAAGAAACACTTATTTCATTCCACACAATAATTCACTGCAATCCAAGGGAGCACAGTGAGGGCAATGCCATCTCCCAGCTGCTGATTACATCAAAGGTTTGCAGCCCAAATTCAATTTTATGATGTTAATCTCAGGCCTGCCACTCAGAAATTTTCTCTGAGGGATATGATTTTTCTCTGGATTTCATTTTAAGAATGATTTTCTTCGTCTACAATCAATAAAGATATGTTTTCATCAAAAGACTCTATCTTGGCAGAATTCAATTGGCCATTTCAATCCCTTTTGGTGACACAGTATTAATTAAAATAGTTTATGTTGCACGTTGACTAGAAAACAGGCAGTAAAAACAGCAGTCACTCAGAACATGTGTACTAGACACATCAGCATAGAGGGTGAAAAATAATTTTCACTTCTTTGAGGTGACAGACATTAGCAATTCAAGAGAGATACCCTATACCTTGGCTTATTCCTGTAATCCTCCTTTAAGAAATGAAGCTGCTTCTGTTTTTATTTTGTTTTGAGAGGAAATAAAAGTGTATGTAATAAGGTTAAACAGTTAGTTTTAAAAACACTCCTTGAAAGGCTCAAGAAGGAAAAATATGGAACTATATATTATAGCATCATTAAATGAAATTGTTGGTTTCTGACTGATAAATTCTAATTCTGTTCATAGAAATCTTCTTTGAAGAACAATAAATGATTACTAATATAAAATGATATTCCTTCTTCTAAAATAAGCAATATATATTTACCATAGAATTTTTTTACCATACATTAAGATTGTAAAAAATAATAATAATAGATTGCAAAATGGAAGTAGCCTTTACTTTGCCACAAAGTTGTGAAAGTCTGAGGAGACAGTATTTTTGTTGTTAAATCATTTTATTCTCTATGACCTCATTTGGAGTTTTCTTAGCAGAGATACTGGAGTGGTTTGCTATTTTCTTCTCCATAAATTTTACAAGTGAGGAACCTGCAGCAAACAGTTACATGACTTAACTAAGGTCACACTGCCTGAGTCCAGATTTGAACTCACAAAGTCAAGTCTTCCTGATTTCAGCCCTGACCCTCTATCCACCAGGGTACCTAACTTGCCATGCAAATATGGCATACTGAAAAAAAAGAATCTAAATAGAAATCCTTTCTGGATCTCTCATTTATGGTCTTGGGTACCTTGGACAAATCTATATTAATAGTAGCAAAAAAAAAAAAATCTCTGGTCCCCTATCTCCTGATCTGTAAATGAAGAAAGCTCTAAATTCAAGATGCTATAGGAACAAAATAATCATGTATAAAATAAATTATATTCACTTTTGGGGAGATTCTAGGAAGTCATAGGATCATAGACTAAAGCTTGGGAAGAATCTTAGGTTATCTATTTAACTATAATATTATATATCAGGAAACTGAGGCCCATGGACATGAAACAAATTATTCAAGGTCACACAGGTAGCAAGTAATAAAATTCAAGCCTTTACTCCAGACCCCTTGCATTTCACTTCAGTCCCCTTATCATATGGAGAAAGCACAGAAGCAGAACTCAATTACTTAAATATGAACTGGCAATCTATGCCAAGGCATTTAATTGCTTTAAATCTTATTACAAGTGGTACTGTCTTATGTGAACAAATGTAGTTACTAATATTTATTATTTAGATGCTAGCTTTGTGATCCTGGACACTTAATCTTGTTTGACTCAGTTTCCTCATCTGTAAAATGAGCTGGAGAGGTTACTGACAAACCATTTCAGATCTTTGCCAAGAAAACCCTCAGTAGACTCATGACTCTTCATGACTGAAACAAAACAACACCAAAATAGTTATTTTAATAAAGATAGAACTAGGTTTCTCTGGGCATGACCAGCTCTAACATGGAGCTACTCTTGAGGGACCTTTTGAGCATATCCAGTTTGCTGAACATGGAAGCCCTGGCAGGCTTCTTTGATTAGAAGTTTTGAGAATGAGACTTTTAGTCATTACCACCACCATCACTGTCCCATCATGATCTCTTTCAGCTACTCTTACTTACTTTGACCCTAGCATAGATATCTTAGTTCACACACAGCAAAGACATGAACTGAATGAGTAAAAGGGAAAGGATTTTCCTTTCCCTATTCTTTCTTTTACCTGGTTATGAGAAATGGCTTTGAAGGTGTTTGTTTCTATTCTCTATGGTTTATCCTCTTCAATGTCAGATGCCTGAACCTGAACCCCAGTTTGAGGATCTCAAAGTTGGAGACATAATGACCTTGAAACCTTCATTATAGGCAGAATAGTACAACCAAACATAGAAGCCATGAGAAAATAGTTTATTTGGCACTTGAGTTTGATAACCTCCTTTAAATTCAGTTTCTCTATTATTCTTCAATGAAACCCCCCCCCCTTCCTCAGGTTTCTTTCCTGGGTCCTCTCCACTCTCCATATTCTCAATTCTATTTATCTGACCATCTATTGACTAACTTCCAACCTAGCATTTCCAATTGCCTCTTGGACATCTTGAACTAGATGTTCCACAGACATCTTAGCTGCAATCCATTATCTGCCCACCTCTCCAAACATTCCCTTCTTCCTAACTTCACTGGAGAGGGTACTACCACTCTCCCAGGCTTGCAACCTAAGGGTTATCTTCCATTCTTTATCGTCCCTCATTCTCCTTATCTATCTGTTTATCCAGGCCTGTGGCTTTCACCTTTAAACTTCTCTTGCAAAGAGCCCCTTTTCTTCATCACCCTGGCTCAATAGGGCAATTACAATAATTTTCTGATTGGATTCCCAGACAAAATCTCTCTACTTCATTCTGTGGTCAGACACCAAAAGTCATACCACACCTCTTGGCAACCCACTCTAATCAACTTCAGTTATCTCTAAGATTGAATATAAAATCTATTTAACATTCCCCCCCTCCTTTCATCTTATAGTCACATTCCCTCCACCCACCCAAGCTCTCACATCCATTGACACTAGTTTCCTTGCTATTCCTAGAACAAAAGTTCAACTCCAGATCCCAGGAATTGGCTGCTTCTCACTACATGCCTGGAAAGCTCTACCCATTGTCTGTTACCTGACTTCCTTAAATTCTCAGCAAAATCTCATCTTCTATGAGAAACCATTCCTGATCTAGCTTTATTCTAGTGTCTTTCTCCTGATTATCTCCAGTTTATCCAATATTTACCCCACTTGTATGTTGTTTCCCCCATTATTCATTGAGATCTTTGAAACAACCAGGGGCATCTCAATACAAGGATGAACTCTTACACTTACTGGCTATGCAACATTACTCCTTAAGATCTAGCTTCATCATCTGTGAAAAACAAGGACAGTAATATCTATATTACCTTTCTCAGAGGGTTGTATCAGGAAAAGTGCTTCTCTGTCATCCTATTATTTTGGCATATATGTGAAAAAAGTATCACTGTGGAAATGTCTGGAAAAAAAGGAATATTATTGAATATTACTGTACTACATAAGGCAGCTAGTTGTCTCAGTTGATATAGCTAGTCCTGGAATTAGAAAGACTTGAATTCAGATATAGCCTCAGACATTTACAAGCTGTGTCACCCTGGGCAAGTCATTTAACCTGTATGCATTAATACACTGGAGGAGGAAATAGCTCACTCCAGTATCTTTGCCAAGAAAACGATATATAGTATTCATTTGATATGGTCAAGAGGTCATGAAGAGTTGAATACAACCAAACAACACTATACCATAAGAAGCAAGAGTCATTCATAGGAAGATATATACCCAGAGCAAAGTAATTTTCCACCTTGGCTAACAAGGCCTTAGGTCAAAACTATGATTTCCTCCTCTTGGTAGAGAAAGGAAAGATTATAGATGAAGCACATGCTATTAAGACCGGTCAATGTGCTGTTTTACTTTGCTGAATAATATTTCTTTATTACAAGGGATGGAAATACTAGGAGAACAGAGAGAGGAAGAATGGACTAGGAAAATTTAAGGAAAGAGAATAATTTCAAATATATTATCAAAACTGTGACATTTTAAAATTAGCTTTCATCTCATTGTTTCTGCTGAATAATTTCCAACTATCTTTCCCTTACCAACAACACAAAAATTTATGCTTAAATATAGAAAATTTTAGTGTATAGAAATGAGTGCAATAACAATTTCAATGTAACCAAATTTACATCACACACAATGCAAACTCACAAAATCAAACATTTGTGTGTTTTAGAATCATTCACATTCATCAATTGATGTATGCTTCTTCTTTCTCTGGAAGATCTTGACCTGGGATCACTCCATATTCACCTCTTCTAATTGTCTCTACTTAAGACTACACAGGATAAATATAAAATGCAATGTTTGGCATTTCTTTCCAGTCTTTTTATATTTTACTCCCCTCTAGACATTGTAGCATTCAGTGACACAGAACACAGTGACATTCTTCCCTTTCCATTTCTAAACTCTTAGCTGGCAGTCTCCCAAACCCTGAAAATCTCTTGGGTTTCTTTCCTTCCAGGCTCAGTTCAAATCCTATCTTCTGGAAGAGGACTTTTCTGATCCCTATCCACTCTTTGACTCCTCTCACAGTTGATGCTTCCCAACTGAAATATCTCCATTAATATTATATGAATCTTTGATCCAGCAATACCATCTCTAGGTCTATATACCAAAGACAATAAAAAGGGGGGGGGGGGGCTACTGGGATATGATAAGGACCTATTTATACAAAAATATTTATAGTAGCTTTTTTGTGGTGTCTCAGAATTGGAAATCAGTGATGTCTATTGAGGAATGGCTAAACAAGTTGTGGTATTATGATTGTGATAGAATATTATGCTATAAGAAATGGCAAGTGGAATATTTCAGAAAACTGCAAAGACTTACATGAACTGATGCAAAATGAAGTGAGCAGAACAGGATAATATTGTTCATAGTACCAGCAATACGTTGACCAAGAACTATGAATGACATAATGCTCAAGACAATCCCAAAGATAAGGAAGAACTGATAATGTCTGAATGCAGATTCAATTTAGCAGGCTATTTTTTCACTTTCTTTGTTTTGAGTTTAGTCTTCTTGTAAAAAATGACTAATATGGTAATATTTTATGATTGTCTCAAGGAGGGAGGGGAAGGGAGGGAAAAAAGGATAGAATTTGAAACTGAAAATTTTAAATTTTTCTAAAAAACCGTAATTGGGGAAAATAGTACATATAAAAAATACATATTGTATTTATCTTGTAGCTACAGCTATTTGCTTGTGATATCCCCCCATTATTAGTATGTGAGTTTTCTACCACACCAGGGCCTGAATTTTTTGCCTTCCTTTGTATTCCTAAAGCTTAGTACGAGATCTACTACACAGTAAACTTTTAATTGTTGACTTCGGTCTCCCTTCATTATTTTTCTTTTTGGGAAGCTGGGATGGGGGTGAAGGTAGAGTTAGAATTCCAGAAAGAAATTTGCATGAAGTTAAAAGCAGCAGACTTAGAAGAGGGACTAGTTTTACTAAGGACAAAAGAAAAAAAAATCTTAAATTAAATTATACCCTGAAGCTAATCTCCTTTCCTTGACCTTGGAATCCTTTAACATAAAACCCTGCTGACAGAGGTGGAGGACTATTTCCTTCATTGTTTTGGATCTCAGTCAGCTGTGTTGAAATGAAAAACAAAACCACAATAATAGAGGGACAAGGAGCAGGGAGGGAAAGGACTTCCCACTCACACTCATCTAATACAATTATCCCTCTCCAATAGAACATAAATAATCATTTTGCATTTTGGCCTTTAGAGACAACTGCAACCCCTTTCCTATTCACTTTTTTTTTTTATTACTGCCTTAGCTAAATTTAGTATAAACATTAGATGGAAGATTTCTTAGATGGAAAGTCTACTTTGTCTCAGCCTCCTTTGACTTCTCCCCAAAAGCATCTAGTGAAGGTCTGGGCACAAAACAGGTGCTTAGTAAATAACCTTCATTGATTGGCTGCTGCCCATTGGCTGCAGCCTTTCTGGCTTCTTTGAAGTCCCTACAGAAATCCCCTCTTTTCAGGAAGCCTTTCCCAACCTCTCTTGCTACTAGTGCTCGTTTGTTAATTATTTCCTGCTTAACCTGTATCTAGCTTGCACTGTGTGTGTCTTTTCATATTTTCTCCCCCACTGGAGGAGGTCACAGTTGCCTGGTCCATAGTAGAAACATGCTACATGTGAACCACACAAAAGTAAAGCAAAAGCTAGGAATGCAAGAACTCCTTTACAGCTGGCTTTTTACAAGGACAAGTTTCATTCAGGAAGGGAGAGCCTGAACTAATTTCTAAACTGGTTCGCCGCAATCTGCCCGTCTAGGCGGAGGTCTGATTTCAAAACCACTGGGGAGACAGCATTGACAACACCCCCCCACACACACACACATTTTTACAAATTCAAGAAGTGAGTCAACAAGGGTGTCTGCCAGAAAAATAGGGGAAAAGTAATTGCCCAAGTCCCTTCTCGCCTGCCCGGAAAAAGTCAACAGGCAAAATAGCTTGTAACCCCGGACCCCAAGAAGGTGGAGAAGACTCGCAGAAGGGCAGTTTTACCACCCAAAGAGGAAACATAAGGCGTCTGAAAAGCAGTTTAAAGATATCAACCGAAAGGAAGTCTTTAGGGGGAAGAAGTTGGGTCCTCTGCTGTCTGAGGAGAAAACAAAAAGGGTCAAGAGCGCGGGCACCTGGCCCTCTGGGTGAGGGCTGCTGCCTCGGGCGCGGGGAGGTCTAGAAAGTGGACAAAAGAGGGAGGGAAGGAGGGAGGACGAAGCGGCTGAAGACAGAGCGCGGCATTAAAGGGCAGGAGAGAAGCCACAGGCCAGACCTTACCCCCGGCCGCCAGCTGCAGCCCGCCGGGTCCGAGGTGCAGGAGGGAGGGGGCGGGTCCGGCCGGCCGGCTTTTATGCCCTGCTCCCCTAGCGGGCGGCTCCCCGCCTCCCCGACACAAGCCCGGCCCGCGGACCCCGCCTTGGCTCCGCGCCGGCCTCGGCTGCCCCCAGAGCTGGCCGAACCTGCTCTCCCTGCCCCGAGCTGCCCATCTGGCCGCCAGCTCTGCCTCCTTTCCCCCACCCCATCGCCTGGGTCGGGGAGAAATCAGGAGAAAACAGGGCAGGGGTCCCCGGCGCCTCTCGTTGCAGGGAGGTCGAGGCTTGGCCGAGCCCTGTGGAGGCGGCGAGCCCTAACGGGCTATTAAGTGCCCACTCGATGCCAGTAGGGAGGCTTCAGCTGGAGCAGGTTTAGCTGCGGGCTTGAGTTGAAAGTCGTCTTGGACCTTCAGTTTATTTCTAGGAGCATTAATTAAGTGCCTACTGTGGCTAAGGCAAAGAAGGAATGACAGTAGATAGATCACCTTAAAGAAAGGGAGATGATGGAATTACTGAGCTTCAGGAATGGAGGAAGTTTCCAGGAATTTCCTATTGTGATGAAATTACAGCTCCCCCAAATCTCCCGAATCCAAAACAAAACCGTGTAAGGAAGGCAAAGTCAAGTACTGCTGATACAAATACAAATATGAAAACGATCCTAGTCTTCATCTTCTGAGAACTGGAATAGAAGGATAAGTAAACAGCTGATGACTCGAGGGCAAAGAATCACCACTGGGGGGAGGGGGAAATTAGGAAGTTATTTTGCAAAAAATGATTAAGAATCCCAGATGGTGATGTTAAAGCTGAGAATGCATCGGACATTGAAAGGTAAATTTGGGTGGGGGAGCACCCCATGCAAAAATGCAGTGGGGGAGGGAAAAGGAAGCAGATTGATCCGTTAAAAGAGAGTGATAGAAATGATTGAGGGGATCAGATCCACAAGATTTATTAAGCATCTGTGTGCCAAGCGACTTATTAAATGCTGGTGATACTGAAAAGTCAAAAAACCAGCTTTGTTCTCAAGGAATTCCGAGTCCAATGTGGAAGACATCAGGCAAACAACTATGTAAAAACTAGATAGGTAGATATGTTGCTGGAAAATGTTAAGGGTTTCAGGGGCTCTCTGGAATCAGGTATGTATATATATATATATATATATATATATATATATATATATATATATATATATATGTTTACAAAAACACAAACATAACACATTAAGTCAGAGATAATGGAGAGAAAACATTCAATTTAAGGAAAACTGGGAAAGGCTCTTACAGACTTAAATTGACTTCCAGGAAACAAGAAGGCCAAAATAAGGAGTTGCAGGAATGAGAAGGACTGGAGTATGGAGATGGAATGCCCCATTGGAGGATTTTCAAGAAAGCCCAGTGTCACTAGATTACAGAGAGGGAAAAGGTGCAAAAAGCCTGGAAAGGTAAAATAAGACTAGATGATGAAGAGCTTTAAAAAAGATTTCATACCTGATTTTGGAGACACCAGAGAGCCCCTTTAAGTCTATTAAACAAAGGTAATCTGGAGTCAAATAAGAAGGAATGAAGGAATGGCAAGACATTTATTATTCCCCAAAGTGCTGGGTCCCTACCCTCAAGTAATTTAATTAGGAGGAAGACCAGCACTTATCTAGGAAAGGTAATCTGGAAGAATGTTTTGCTCTAGGAGGTAGAAAAGTGGTGGGAGGAGGTGACCTGAGTTGATGAATGGATGGAATGTGTAACCTGGTCTAATTATCTAGGTTTAGTTGTAGATAAATTGGCTCAAGGGGCTAGTTTGTACACACTTAGTCACTAATCAACTGAATTGAGCCCTGGCAAGAGAGCTCCAAAAATGAATTATTTGATTTTCCTGGGAAATAGAGTGTGGATTAAGGAAAACATAGTAGGTAAAGCTAGGTGTTAAATTTCCTAGGGTGGTGCTGGAGGATGGTCCCTTTTGGGGAGGAAATTATCTGGGGGTGTTCTTTAAAAAGGAATATAGTCTTTTTCAAATATATAGATTTTTAAAACCAGGGGGAAAATCACCCTAAATAGCCTAAATTATTATTCTTGCATCCTTTAGGAGAATATAAGTATTACTTGTTTTTTTTTTCTGGATTATTTTGCTACCACTACATTATTAGTAGTAGTAGTAGCAGCAGCAGCAGCAGCAGCAGCAGCAGCAGCAGCAGTAACAACTGTAGCAGTTTTATAAAGCTTGAAGATTTGCACATAATTTTGTATGTATTATTAACAGTGAATTAACATTCCATTTCTACAGTTAAGAATGTTCAGGGGATCATCTCAGTGGTGCAGTGGATAGATCATGGGCCCTGGAGTCAGGATGACCTGAGTTCAACTCCAGTCTCAAACACATTATAATTACCTAGCTGTGTGACCCTGGGGCAAGTCACTTAACCCCACTGCCTTGCAAAAACTGGGGAAAAAAAGACGAATGTTCAGGACCAGGTAATGCCAGGAACATGAAACATATTTGGTAAATGTTTATTGATCTAAGCTAGCTCTTTTTCTGCTTGGGAGGTCTTTTTCTACTTAGCCTGGAGTGGTGACCTTGGGCAAGTCACTTATTTCTTTGAGTTTCAATTTCCTTATCTGTAACATAGAGGGTGGGGTTTAAACTAGAAGACATTTAAGCTTCTCTTGAAGCTTTAAATCTATAATCCTATATTCTCTGTTTCCCTATTGGCCTACTAAAATAGCAAGTTTCCTTATTTCTAAAATTCTTGCAATCTACCTTCTCTAACTTCAACTATTTAAGAATTCTTCTCCCCTCCCCCCCCATTCCAAACTGAAGAGTAGGGAGGTTGCCATTTCTTTGATCTATTTTATAGAAAAGCATCACACTCCTCCCCTATCCATTTCTACAAGCAAAACCTCTTCAACCTCAGTACTATGAATCAGAAAACACATGGCTGCTCACTTTATGATCCTTTGGGCTACTGGGTTGTTGTTCGTAAAAGTGATTCAGGTAGATTTGTGAAGAGAAAAATTTCCCTGGTAGTTGTATTGCATTTTTATGATACTTAGATTGTGTCCACATCACCTCTTCATAGTATTAAAGGGTTTTGTAATACTAAAACATCTCAGGAGATGTCTGGGTAATTTGCCTTATTTTCAACTAGACTACCTGGCTTATTAAAAGTACTGATCAAAAATAAGGCCTAAGGAAATTAATTAGGTCAAACCATTGAAACAAGGAAGAACTATCTGTAAAATAGCCATCCATGATGGTGCTATGTTTAGAATTGAAGAGTTTGAGCTGACCCAAATAAAGTCTTGAATTTAATCTATGAAATAAAAAGGACCTGCAGGACTGCAGAACTATTGATCATCAAATGAATGCTTCACTATTATGGATAGTTTTTAAGCTCTAAACTTGATGAAAGTGTAAATAAAGCTGCTGAAACAGAAAACTAACATCTGATATTTTCCTCATTAAGATTACAGCTGCTTCAGAAAACTTTACACACACACACACACACACACACAGAAACACTGCCCAGGATCCTTGCTGGCATCTAACAAATGTCATTTTTTATTTCTATTTTGGCTTTTTAAATCAAGCCCATTCATATGGCAGCTTGGTGTCCTGTCATTGAAGCAACAAAATAAAATAGGTGTGTTTGCTTTAATTGTTCTCTTTTTGTATTTTTGTGTCTGTTTTCAGAGAATCACAAAAATCTGAGACCTAAAAGGGAATTCAGGGTCCCATCTAGTCTAATCTCTACTGAAAAGGAATTCCTAATTCTAAACGCTTCAGCTTGAAGACCTTCATGTGTGGGAACCCATCACTTACTGAGGAAGCCTTTGAGGTTGATTACATGTTGCAGATCACCCACTGAAATAAAAGTGGTTCCCTAATCAAAACTTTTCTTATTTGATGCTTTCCACCTCAAGGTAGATTACACATTGCTATTTAGATTATCTCATCCATGATATTCTCTTTACCCATACAAATCACTAGAAACAGAAATACTTTCATCTGGATACCTATTGTACAAGCCTATTGTACAAAGGACATAGGACATGGAAGAGTAGGCATAGAAGACTGATAGTTTGGTAATGAGTAGTAGGGTAATAGCAACTCACAGTACAGACAAAGTATGTGTACAGTTTTCTGGAAAAGGGCATGAGCCATCTCCCACTTTACAATGTGATCAGTGGGGAGAGGTGGGCAGTGGGGACAAGAATTTCTGAATGAGGCCAGGTAAAGGATAAGGGGTTTACCATCTGCACTGCACTGCATTGATTGCCTTCATTTTCTAAGAGGACAATGACATTAGGAGGGTAATGTTTGGACTTGCAAGTGGATTGGATTTAAGTGAGGCAGAGATGTGTGAGCTAACCACATAAGTGACTAGCCCTGGCCCCCTTTGGGGGTCACTAAAAAGTGCAAGGATGGCAGTATCCAGGCTCCATGTGTTCCTGGAGATGTTGGTGACCTGAGTCAAACCTATCCATGAATCTTATCCTCTGAAATTCTTGCCCATGTCCTTCCATAAATACACCACCCTGATTATTTTAAATTTGGATTTTTTTTATCTTTTAGAGGTACTAATTCAATATTCAAGTTTTCCATCTGTTTTTCTATCTTTTCAAATGACCAATGCACCTGCTTCTTAAATCAGACACTATACTTGAGGCTATCTTTGTGCACAAGTATGCTACAATCTCTAAACACCTTTCATTTGGTATTCCATTGCCCTTTGGGTAACCGGCAATTATGATTTTTCTGATAATGATTGATAATGACTGTCTGATAATGGTTCCTATATGGCAGTTATATGTTATCACCTGTTCCTGCTAACCATTCCTGTCTCTTTAGCCTTGCCTAAAGTTTAGCTTTCTAACTCAGTCTCCTATTCTATTATCACCCTCTTGTCCATACATGTAGGGTACAATAAGAAGGATGAATCAAGATTTTTAAGTTTATAGGTTTTAAAGATAGATCTTTGATAGTAAAAAAAATATTTTATATTCAAAGAGGTAAAATTTTACCACTATTATCTAACTTTGAAGTTGGCAGTCACCTGGTATATAGTTCACTCTATTAATAGCTTGAAAGTAGCATCATCTGTGAAATGGGGCATGGAAGCTGGAATATATTGAATTTGATGATCTCTCAGGTCTTTTCATGTCCTAAATTTTTTTTTTTAAGGGGTTTTTTTTTTGCAAGGCAAATGGAGTTAAGTGGCTTGCCCAAGGCCACACCAGCTAGGTAATTATTAAGTGTCTGAGATCGGATTTGAACCCAGGTACTCCTGACTCCAAGGCTGGTGCTTTATGTACTACACCACCTAGCCACCCCTCATGTCCTAAATCTAACAAGATCTATTCAAATAGGTCTATCTTTGATAATTGTAAAAAGGCATAAATGAAAGTGAGTTCGAGGTTACTGAGATAGGAAGTTGTGGTGAGTAAGAACTACAATGCTTTTAAAATGTTCTGTGAGTTCATGGAATACAAATAAATTCCTCCATGAAAACTATAGTGTTTCCTTAGCCTGATGCAGAGAAAAGAATGCTAGACTTGGAATCAGAAGACATGGATTCTAATTCTAGTTCTGTCACTTCTTGTATTACCTTAGACAACTTATTTTACTTTCCTGGCTCTCAATTTTCTTTTCTTTTCTTTTTTTTTAAGGTTTTTGCAAGGCAAACAGGGTTAAGTGGCTTGCCCAAGGCCACACAGCTAGGTAATTATTGTGTCTGAGACCAGATTTGCCCCCAGGTACTACTGACTCTAGGGTCCGTGCTTTATCCACTAAGCCACCTAGCCACCCCTCTCAATTTTCTTAATAGTATAATGAGGGGACTTCAAAAGTCCCTTCCAACTATTATAAATAACAATTAGTGATGGAAATAATTAATTAATAATTGGATTAATAATTTAACATTTAAACAATTATTAAACCTATTATTATCATCAATAATGATGATAGTTAACATTCATATGGTGCTGATTTTGGGGATACCTTGGAATGTAGGTATCATTATCTCCATTTTACAAATGAGAAAACTGAGATAGATGGAGGTTAAGTAAGTTGCCCAGGGTCACACAACTAATAAGTAGCTAAGGCTGGATTTGAACTTGGGTCTTTTTAACTTCAGGTCTGGCACTTTATCCATTGTACCTGTATAAATAACTGCCCTTTAATTTTATAATCTATCCATCAAGTCAACCATTCTCAAACTTTTTGGCATTAGAAACTCTTTACACTCTTAAAAATGATTGAGGACCCCTAGAGAACTTTTATTTATATGCATTATAAATATATATATATATATATATATATATATATACATATGCATACACACTCGCATAAACATATGTATTTTCTATATTGGAAATTAAAATGTCAGCTTTATTTTGAAAATAGTTTTGACCTTGAGAGTGAACTGAAAGGGTCTCAGAGACCTCCACAGTTCCCTACACTTGAGGATAGTTTCATTATGTAAAATTTTAATGAAAAGTAAGTAAATGTTGGAATAGATATAAGGATCATGATTTTTGTCAAATAGCATTAAAGTTCCATATTTACTGGGTAAATCTGTTCCTTACAGATACAAGTTTATTCCTTTGATTGTTATGAGGCATTGTCTGTGAGCCATATGAAGAGGAATCCAGTCTGACATCTTTCTTGACAGCAGTTCTGCAGAAAAGGGACAACCCTTGAACCTCGTCTCATAATCAATAGCTTTAAGTCATCCCAAATCAACATCTTCAGTTATACCTAAAAATGAACAGTTACCAGTTCAGTCTTCAGAAGACAGACATAATACAAAGTCTAGCTCTGTCTCTGCTTACAGTTGTGTAAGGAAGATATTGTGACTAGAATTCATTTCACAATAGGATTTGTGGTTTGTGGAACTAAAGTGTTCATTCTATATTAAACTTCCCATTAGATTATGACATGAAATCAGAGATTCCATCTTAACCAAACTGTAAAACTAACTTATATAGCCATAAATTCAAAGAATAGGATTGTTGGTTTTTAGGAATAGAATGAACTAATGGATCTTCTATTTTAACACTCTCATTTAATAGAGGCCCAGTGATATGAAATAAGTAATCCAACATTACCCTTGTAGTAACGTTCAATAGAACAAACCATCTTATACACCTACTTTTGATCAATAAATGTTTGATATTGCTGGACTATAATTTCGGGGCATTATCTTAGTATTTTTAAGAATTTATAGATGTATTTTGTTTTTACAGCAGTCATTTCCCTTTAAATCTCCTTTCCATATGTCATAAAAAAAACCTTCCCTTATAATAATGATTTTAAAACTTAAGCAAGGTATAGACATGGATTCTATATTTGTCAGCATATAACACATTCTACACACACATAACACATTCCTCATTAAAAGAATGATTCACAACAAATTCTCTAGAACAAGGACTATTTGCTACAATTAAAAAGTCTGGCTTGCTTTTGTTTTCATTTACATTTTTGTAGTCTTTGTGTGTACTGTGCTTTGGTTTCACTTATACTGATCTATGTTAGCTCTCAATAGTTTTTCTGACTCCCTCACATTTATTGTTCCTTAAACTCCATCATTCCATTCCCATGCCACCATATGATCAGTTACTCCCCAATTGATAGACATTCACTTTGTTTCTAGATTTTTGTTTTATTTCAGCATTATTTTGTTATTGAAATTTTTGCCACAGTAAAAATTACTACTAAGTTGTTTTTTTTTTGTTAAATACGGGCAATTCCTTTTGGACATTGCTTTAAACCTTCAAACTCAGAGGTCTGACCCTATGTTGTAGATCAAATGATTTCTGTGGAGCCTTGTCTCAGAAGTCTAATTAGTGAGTGACAGTATTCATATATAATCATTTCTACTAGATCACTTTTCAAAGGCTTCTACAGAAAGCTAGTAAGATTGACAATTAAAACTTTTTTTTTAAAAATTGGTTTATAAAATAACTTTCCAGAATTAAGACCTTGTACTGCCAAGTATTACCTTGGACTGACTTTTCAAAGTAGTTATAAGACCCTGAAACTTGAAGTTAAAAAAAAATGATGGCAGATTCTTGATTATAGCAGTACCATTGAGCAGCCTGATAATATAATATTTTAGGTGAAAACTAACATTTAGACAGGTTATTTTTCTTACACAAGCTTTCAAGGTCAAATGCATTTCTGTTCCAGGTTTTGGAAGTGCTTCCGTTGGAAGCAAAATGAGACAAGACAAGTCAACTTATTTTTCAAATGATAGAATTTTCTGTCTCAGAAAAGGTGAACAGTGAAGCAATTTAAAGTAGTCGCTATAACAAGGATCAGAACAAAAAAGTTTCACACGCAATTTCTGTGTCTCAGGAAGAAGAAATAATGATATGAGACAATGTAGCAAAATGGGTAACTCAGAGACAGTCTGAGGATTGCCATCTTCCTGTGAATTCTGAGTCTTAAATAAATGATCGCAATATCCTCTCTTTAATCATCAGTAAATAGAATTTTCCATGAGGAAAAACCTGCCCCATAGATTTCTGCACAGTGTGACATACAGTGAAGGTTAATTCTTAGAACTTAATTTCATGACCCCAGAAAAGGTCATGAAGCATGGGAGTATGTAGTTAGTCTCTGAGCATTAGATTTGTTATCTCAGGTAAACCAGTCTTAGGAATTTTTAGTCATCTCCAATTTATAATGATAAAAATTACTATCCTCTACTTGTATGGTGCTTAATACTTTCCAAATCATTTATGTATGTAATATATTTATACACACACACATATAATTGCTAATGTTTTAATGGAAAGGAGAACATTATAGACAACAAAAAAAAATTTAAATCTTTTACATTTAGCTAAGGGATGAAATCAAAGAATGTGTCTATGATATTATTATTTTTAAGAGATCTCCTAAGTTTCAATCCTGTTTTTATTTTCTACCTCTAGCCCTAACACTCAAGCCCCTGCATCTCCTAACTAGCCAGCTATAACTTAGTCCTGTAACTTCTTAGTTATCCTATTATTAATGACTTTCATACAATAATATAACTGGGAAATATCAGGACTAGATTTTATAGCTTCTGATTATAAGTCTAATATGCTTTCTGCTCCTCTATACTGACCTAGGTAAATCGTTCTTTCAATCATTAAATTAATGTTCCAAGAAGCATTGATTTGGAGTCTATTATATGCCAGGTACTAACTATTCTAGATACTTTGTTTACAAAGATAGTAAAAGAAACAATCTGCCTACAAGGATCACTATATCAAGGGGAAATATAAAAATAAATTCCAAAATACATAAAATATAAATACAAAGCTATTGGAGAGGGTGGTGTTACTCTAGTAGCTTATAGCATCAGAAAAGCCTTCATGTTAGAGATGATTGAATTGAGTTTTGTAAGATGTTCAGAATTCCAAGAGGTTGTAACCAAAGAGGAAGCAGATTCTTAGCCTAGAAGTGTCAGTCTGTACAAAGACACAGAAATAGCAGAAGAAATATCTTTTTCAGTCCTTTTAAGGACTTAGTTCACAATCTAAAAGTGGGAAGGGGCCTCAAAAACCATCAAGTCTAGCCTGTCCTTTCAAAAATATCCCCCCACACACACACCAAAATGTCTTTAGAGATATCCAGAAATAGAAAAAACCATGACTTCATTGAAGCAAAACAGACTACTTTCAGATCTTTGTAATTATAATTGTAATTTTTCCTTCCATTACACATAAATTTTTGGAAGCTTTGACCATTAATTCTAGGTCTGACCTCTAGCACTTAACACAGAAAGTATAATTCCACTCCTACATTTACAACTCTTTTCAAATACATAAAGTTTGATGATATAGTACCCCAGTGTTTTTACTTCTCTATCTTAAACACACTCATTTTTTTGTTTAATGAATCCTTATATGTTTTGTGGTCCAGTGTCTCTCACCATGCAGGTAGCCCTTTTCTGAATGTATCCAAACTTTTGAATATTTTTCCTGAGATCTTTGCCAAACTGTAGTTTGCTCAAAGTAAGGCAATACAAAATGATCTCTGTTAGATCCAGACTTGGGTCTCTCTCTTGTCCAGTTGAAGCAGTTGAGTATCATTTTCTGAGAAAATGAATCCTAACCTCCATATAAACTTCAAACAACTCTCAGTCTCCAGGGAGACCCCCAAACAAATCACATCCTCCATGGAGATCCAAAATGACTCTCAATGGAAACTATACCATCCTGCTTCCTATAACCCAGATCCTATGAAAGGCATACTCTCCCCACTACCCATTGCTGGAGTCTATTCTGACCCAATCCACTACTCCTTCCTTCAATACACAATTTACATTCGATTTACCTCCATTGCCTTCATCCTTAAACCACAGACTTTCTGACCTCATCTTTTGACCTTTTCTCCCTGGTTCTGGATTTTGTCTCTCAACGTAGACAAAATAGTACTAGCTTTTTAAATCTACACATCATACTATTGATTCAATTTATAGTTATTGATGTCTAAATATACATTTTTTCCATTTTTATAATTATGAAGTTGATTTTGTTTAACCTAGTGCAAAACTTTGCATGTATCATATTAGATTTGACCTCCCATGCCAGCTCATTGAGATCTTTTAGGATCATGATTCTATTGTCCAAAATGTTTCGATGTAACTACGAGTTTTCTGTTAACAGAAAATTTTATTAAAATGCCATCCATGTCTTTAATAAAGTCATTGATAAAAATGAAGAATAAAGGGTTTCAGATAGGAAACAATCAATTAGAGACCACTGTATAGATTAATATAAACCCATAAATGACTTGGACTTTTGGTCTAGATAATCAAACCATTCCAAATTTAACTAATTATTCAATCAGTTGCCTCACATCCCTCTCTCCTCAACAAGAAATCTAGGTGAATCTGTTGAAATCTAGGTATATTATGTCTTCATCATTTCCCTGTACCACCAGTCTGATTATCATCAAAAAAAGGAAATGAAGCAGGTCTGACATGATCTGCTCTTGATAAAGCTCTCCTGACTTATAATGATTTAGGCTATTTTCCTCTCTAAATCTTCCCTTTAATAGGTGTCAGTATTTTTCCAGGAAAAGAAGTTAAGTTCTCTAGCATGCTATTTTCAGACTCTGCCATCATCCTATTTTTGAAAAATTGAAGTAACATTTACCTCTCTTGATTCTTGTGCCACCTCTCCCATTTTCTAAAATATTTTAATGATTGCTGACAGTGACTTGGCAATCACATACAGCTTTTTCAGTACCCTGTGATAAAGAGGCACAGTAAGAAAGAGCAGCATTAGATTGTAATTTAGATCACCTGAATTTAAATCCCAGCTCTGCTACTTATTATCTGTGTGACATTAGGAAAGTTAGTTTCTCTGCACCTCAGTTTCTGTATCTGTAAAATGAGGGAATTGAACTAAATGAAAACTAAATCTATGATCACATATACTTCATTTGGTCATAATCATTAGAACTAATTGAAGTAGCTAGATTCCCTCATCATCTCTTTATGGACTCCATTAATCATTTTTTATTCTCTTTTTTCCTCTCCTTTTCTCTCTTTCTTTAGGGAAGAAAGAAAAATGAGCTGATTAGTCTTATGTTATCATTGTTCCATGTAGTGCAAGAGTCTGTATTATTCCTTCTTTGATAGTCTTGCCTCAATCATAGATTTAAAAAAATACTTCACATTGTTCTTATCAGAAACCTCAAGCTATTCTCAGTTTTGACATGTCTGACATCAACCTTAAACAATGGTGATGTGCCTTTGTATTCATCTGCCCTTGTTTCATTCAATCAATAAGCATTTATTATGTGATAACTATGTGATAACCACTATGTTAGGCATTAGGAATATAATTTTTAAAAGAAACAAGAAGCTTAATTTTTTTTCCCCTTTGGTTTTTGCAAGGCAATGGGATTAAGTGACTTGGCCAAAGTCATACAGCTAGGTAATTATTAAGTATCTGAGATGGAATTTGAACTCAGGTCCTCCTGACTCCAGGGCTGGTGCTCAAGAAGCTTAAATTTTAATAGAGGGGAAGAGACATAATGTGTGTGTGTTTGTGTGTGTGTGTGTGTGTGTGTGTGTGTGTGTGTGTGTGTGTGTGTGTAATAGGGTAAAGCATAAAGGCAGAGTGTATCAATGCACTTGACTGATGCAGCTTTCTACATGGAGGAGAACCCTGCTTCTAGGAGGTCTTGAGTATGTGCTTTTGACAGATTGTGGAATATGGAAAAACATTCTGTCACAGTTTCTTGTTTGGTAACCATCAAATTAGGAACATCTAAAATTGGTTGAATAGCCAGAACTAGGGGTATCCTCAAAATGACCTGAGTCAGTTATAGATCCATTAAAAGATATAGCAATATAATCCTGTTCATTGATACTATAATGATGAACATCAGGCAAGTCTTGAAACAAGGCCATGTATGTTCACTAAAGTATTTTTTAACACCAAGTTAAAAGATATATAGCATGAAATCCAGGTTTTTGTAAATATTGAGATATTCCAAATGTTTCTATTTCAAAGTGACATGTTGATTTTCATCAGTGCTGGGAATAAGGGTTTCTGGAAGAGTTCTGTAATTATTCAAAAAAGTTTGGCTCACAAAAGAGACCAAGTAGATGAAGAATGCTTATTGCCCAAATTAAAAAACACATTTGGGAGAATGAAGCATAGAGGAAATTCATCAATCTAAGAGCAACAGACTGATGACAGAACAATAAGCTGGTGAAAAGCATTCTGGATTGCAATGTTGCTTAAATGATTCCAAGTTTCTTGTAAAAGAAAAGGTCTAGTTCTTCAAATACTTCATGTCTCTGCAAATTTTAGAAGTTTCATTGATAAACTGTGGGGAAATATCATTAATAAACACCTTCATAATTTTGCATAGCATCTGCATCTTTATTCTTATACATAACAAAATATTAATTTTATATTTCATTTCTCCCACGATTGAAGTTTCTATCTTAATCTCCAATTTTTGAGATTGTCCTTTATTTAAGAAACTATTTGGGACTGTTTTCAATCCCCAAAGTATAGCCTCATCTAAGGCAAGTGCAATAGCATAATGAATGCTCATGGTGGAAAATGATCAAATGACTCCTGGGATGATATATAAATGCTCATTTTCAGCAAACAGAGTCAAGTGGTGAGCTATAATTTGGTTGGTTGCAATCATTTTAGTTTCCTTCAGAATTCTTACTTTTTTGATTAATTCCTTTACATTCTTTAATTTTTTTTAAAATGAGGATCCAGCTCTCTCCCATTAAGAAAAACAAATCTGATTGTGAACATGTATAGTCAAGGAAAGCAAATTCCCACATTGATCATGTCCAAAAAATATTACTCAATCTTCATTCGGATTCATTCATTATCTCTGTATGAAAAGTAACGAGTCTATTTCATTATAAGTCTTCTGGAATCATGGTTGGTCATTTTGCTGATCAGAATTACAAAGACTGGGGTGGCTAGGTGGCATAGTGGATAGAGCACCAGCCCTGGAGTTTGGAGTGCCTGAGCTCAAATGTGGCCTCAGACAGTAATTACCTAGCTGGGTGGCCTTGGGCAAGTCACTTAACCCCATTGCCTTGAAAAAAAACTAATTAAAAAAAAAGAATTACAAAGACTCCTAAAGGTAATTGTCTTTACAATGTTGTAAACATTGTTCTCCTGGCTCTATTCAATTTACCCTTCATTAATTTGTTCAAGTTTTACCAGCTTTTTCTGAAACCATTGCATCATTTCTTATAGCAAAGTAGGTTTCCATTGCATTCATATATCACAACTTGTTCAGAAATATCCCCAACTGATTGCTACCCTCTTAGTTTTCAGTTCTTCTCCAGTGCAAACAGAATTGCTATAAATACTTTTGTTCATATAAATTCCTTTCTTTTTTTTTTTTTTTTTGCTCTCTTTGGAGCAAAGATCTAGAAGTGGTATCCTGGAGTCAAAGGGAATTCTTAATTGGGTAGCTTTTTAGGCATAGCTCCAAAATGTTTTCCAGAAAAACTGAATCAGTTCACAGTTCTATGAACATTTCAGCATATTTGCTTTTCCACGGGTCTTGCAGAATTTGTTATTTTTTCCAGTTCTGTCATGTTAACCAAATTTTAATTTGCATTTCTCAAATTATTAATGATTTAGAGCATCTTTTCATGTGATTATTGATAGTTGGATTTTTTTCTTTGAAAACTGCTCATTTGTTTTCAAATGAAGAAATTAAAGCCATGCATAAAATAATGAAAAAATGTTCCAAATTATTTTTGATTAGATAAATACAAATTAAAACAATTACGATGCACCTTTTCACACCTATAAGATTGGCTAAGATGCCAAAAAAAAAAAAGGAAAACGATTAGGGTTATAGCAGCTCTTTTTTGTAGTGTCAAAAAACTGGAAATTGAGGGAAATTCATCAATTGGGAATGCTGAACAAGTTATGGCATATTAACGTTATGGAGTACTATTGTTCTATAGGAAAGTATGAATAATCAGACTTTAGAGAAATATGGAAAGAATTACATAAACTGATGCTGAGTGAAGGGAGCAGAGGACCAAGAGAACATTGTACACATTTATAGCAACATTGTGAGTTGATCAACTATGATGGATGCAGTTCCTTTCAGCAGTTCAGAAATCTAGGACAATCTTGGAAGGCCTTTTATGAACAATACTATGCAAATTCACAGGGAAAAACAAAGACCAAAAAAACCAAAAAATTGGAATGGATTTTTAAAACTTTTCTTCTGATTTTCTTTCTCTTCTGTGGTTTTCTTTTTTTTCTTAGTCCTAATTCCTCATACACAAAATGACTAATATGTAAACTTCTTAAAAATAAATGTACATATCCCCATCCAGAGGAAGAAAAACAAAAACAAGACAAAACATAATAAAAAACCCTTTAGAATCTGATGAACACTTTATAAAAATTATCTCTTATGTATTTCTTTCCCTTAATCCTAATTCCTCATAACAAACATGTTTATCAAAAATATGTATGTATAATGCTAACCTATTTGCTACTGAGGGGAGGAGGGGTGTGGAAAGAGAAGGTGGCAGGAAATTTTGTAACTTAAAAATATATATATATATATATATGCATATAGATATAAATAAATAGATAATAAATGTAAAAAAAATCCAAAATGTATACGTACAACTTTTACCAAACAGTTTGCTGCTGAGGAGAGGGAGGATGGTAGAAAAATGGGTAACATAAAAATTCAAGTGTATGAATGCTGAAAAACTTTCATGACATATAATTGGAAAAATAAAATAAAATATCATAAAAAAGAAGAAAACTGGAAAAAAAAAAAGAAATAACTGCCTGACATTTATCATTCAGGGGAAACTTTTATTCATTAAAATGTGAATAAGTTCCCTATGCATCCCAGAAATGAGATCTTTAATAGAGAATCTTAGTGCAAAGATTTACCTGCTTTTCTTCTTTTTTATTTGCATTTTTTGTGAAAATATTTTAATTTTAGTATTAAAATTGATCTTTTTACCTTCTGTTACTCTATTTATTTCTAGTTTTATTATTAACTCTTCCTCTATTCATAAACTAAACAGTTCATCTCTTCCTCTCTTCTAATTTGCATAAATTACGCATATAGTTTACATTACTTTTAATGTCAGATATAGAACTTACAGAAATGACATGTATACAACTATTTATTATATAATATAGAACATGATAGAGGCAAAAGAAAGATATTGTGTGAGATGACTTCTTGGTTCCAGATTTAGCATTCCATTCACCAAACCATTCTGCGTCTCTATATATCAAAATATAACTTCATCACAGGGCCAGTGCTTTATCCACTGCACCACCTAGCCGCCCCTAGAATTATAAATTTTAAGAGAAGAAATGAAAAAATTGATGGTCAAAAGAGATCAAGTGACTTGCCAAAGGTCACTACAGATAAGAAGCAGTAGAGATGAAGTTTGAACCCAGAATCCAACCCCTCTGGTTTATTTCAGAACCTTTTCCATTAAAACACTAATACTTCTCCATCTTTTACTCTTACATGCACACATTTTACTTTTTGAGGTCAGAACCCCCCCCCCCTTTATTTTTGTGCTTGTTTCTCCATTGTTTACCATATTGTCTTTTAGATAGTAGATAATTAAATGTTTGAAATGAATTGACTCTTCTCCCACATCCAAAAAATATAATTTTTTTCCCTGTAGTCACATTGGGAGGACATATATGTTTTTTAAAAATGCTAGTTTTACTCAAAACTGTTTCTGAATTTCTCTTCAGGTAGTACCTTCAGAGCCACGTAATAAAACCAGTCAGCATTTCTCACACTTTGTTCTTGCACCTCAAACAAATTGACCTTGTTTGTTCATTCACTTTGCTCACTGGACAGAACTCTAGAAGGCTTTTCCACTGCTTATAGAATTCATATTTATTTTCACAAATCTAAAATTTGCAACAAATATTTGAATGAATTTTAAAAATTTGCCATAGTTTTAGAGGACTTTTCAAAGAGGGGGTTCACAGATTTTGGGGGGAAAAAGTCAATTTCTTTAAAACAAATGTAAATATCCTCAAGAGTACTGTGTTTAAAATGGAATACACTTCTATATATGTTCAAATTTGTTTAAAAATCGAGTTACATCTCATTATAGCTATAACTCATAAAATATTTTCCTAAATCCAGTAGTGTCAGAGCTAAGGGACAAAAAGAGTTTGTTGATAGAGCTCCTGGATTTTAGCCAGTTACAAATATCACCAAATCCCTTAGTCAAAAAAAAAAAAAGCCCTTGTTCACTACAATTCCCATAGTCCTGCATAATTAGTGCTTAGAATCACCCCGGATAGATGGCATCATATTAAAATGTGAAGAACATTAACTTAGAGTACATTAGACTAATGTCAAACAGGGAGGATTTATTGTCATCTTACCTCCAGTGTGATGAAGTACTGATGGAAAATGTCACTTTTTATGTCAACAAGATGTTGTTGCAAAGATAAACCATAGTTCAACACACTTGAGATACACACGTGTGTGTCATATGTGTGTGTCCACATATAAAACATATAAACCTATATACCATTGTCCCCTAATAACAAATCCCATTGTATCTAAGGTCACTGGGTATGCCAAAATCCGGGAGAGGGAAGATTCATATTAGTGGAGATCTTGGCATAACTGAAAAAGCTGGGTTTTGGAAGAGCCATCCTTTCTGGCAAGTCCTCCTAGACATACCTCCTAGTGGATGTGTCTGATATTTAACCCCATCCTAAGTTGAAGGGCAAGTAGGTGTGCAATGGGTAGAAGCAGCAGGATCTGAGTTGAAATCCAGCCTCAGATATTTGACACTCACTAGCTGTGAGATCCTGGGCAATTCACTTAATCCTGATCACCTTGCATCTAGTTTCATCTCCAGTCATCCTGATCCATATCTGGTCACTGGACCAAGATAGCTCTGGAGGAGACCTAGCACAGCACCCCCCACTCAAATTCAATTAACATGCAGGTCAAGACATCACTTCCCTGAAGTCATAGTCTTCTTTGAAAATGAAAGACAAGCAACAACAACAAGATGAAGGCTTCCTGGATGGAGAAGTAGCTTTTCAGATCCCATCTTCTGATAATGTAATGAATAATGAATGATCCAGTTTCCATTATTCCAACTTGGAGGGTCTGGTTCTCTAGCCAGAGAAATTTTAATAAATTTGCATGTTAAACCTAATTCTGTTTTACTCTTTCTTGAGACCAAACCCTACAGATTAGTGTTTGTCTGTTATAGGGCAAATTCTGAAGTTTAACACTTATTTAATCTAATTATTATTTTTTAGACCAAACTTATGAAGATCCTCAATATCTATTTAGATATACATAGATTAGTATAGATAAATAAACATAAGCATACACATAATACATATCGAGTCAACTAGCACATATTAAAAACTTACATGTGCCAGTCATAGTTTGAAACATACATATACATGCATATATACATCCATAAACACAGGATTATATATATTAGAGATTGAATCTTCCCTTTCCTGAAAATATATGCAGTTTCACAAATTGCTTCAGGACAAATGTCCTCTTTGGTCATATTTGATAATTAAATTAGAAAGAAGTTCTGCTGAACACTGACCAAGGAATGTTTCATGTGTAAAAGAGGAATTTTATGGATTATTTTTCACATATAGGAAAAATATTAACCATAGAAGCATATTTATTTTGGAACATCTGTTGAATGAACAAAATGATATACATAGGATATCAGTTTTACTGACTTTATATAGTGTTTTCCATATATTATCTCCTTTGATAGCAACAATGCAGGTAATGAAAGCATTATCATTTCCATTTGCCAGATGGGGAAATTAATCTTCAGAAAGATTGTTCAAGTCATAGCTAATAAGTGGCAGAGGCAGAGTTCAATCTCAGAATAATAATAGCACTAAGGTTACATAACTTTTTACAAATTATATTTTATCTTCATAGCAACTCTTCATGACCCCCCAAGGGGTGTCTTGGCAAAGAGTGACATGCCATTTCCTTCTCCAGCTAATTTTTCAGAAGAAACGGTGGCAAACAGGGTTAAGTGACTTGCCCAGGGTCATACAGTCAATAAGTGTCTGAGGCTGGATTTGAACTCAGGAAGATTCCTCTTTCTGACTCCAGGCAGTCAGCTGGAGCCCTCCTGCTTTGAATGTGCTCCAGGTCCAGCACTTTATCCACTGTGCCACCTAGCTTCCCTATAGAAAAAAGACTTGGAACAAAAATCAGTTTGATTCAAGGAAAATTTTTAAAATGTAGAATTTCTTACAATCTTCCAAATTCTCTAGGACTTTGTTCATGAAATGGAAGCAAGAAGTAAATGACATTTCTACATTTATATAAGGTTTCCAAAGTGCTTTCTCTTTATGTCCCCATTTTAGCTTCTTAACAGCCAGCTGCTACATTTACTATTTATCTAATTTTACAAATGAAGAATCCAAGACTGAAAGATATTAAATATTTTGTCCAAGTTCATATAGCTACTTAGTGTCAGAAACAAGATTTGATTCTTCTGGATTCTTAGTACAACATAGCTCCCTGAAACACGCCAGATAGCTTCTCTAAAAATTAAGCAAATATTAATAATTAAAAATATAACATTAAAAATGTTATATGGATAAAAATAAATATAATAAAACATGCTTTCTGATAAAATGTTTAATCATGTAAGCCAGTGTGTTTCAATGGAAAGAGTACTATATTTAAAGTCAGAGGATCTGTGTTTGAATTCTGCTTCTTCTGATCACCCATTATTTGTGTCAACATGAGCAAGTCACTTGATTTGTTTGGCTTTGGTCTCCTTATCTGTAAAATAAGGGAGAGACAATACATTACCTTGAAGGACTATCTCTTCTAATTTTAAAGCTTACATTCTGATCTCAACTAGTTGGATGAAATATTTTCAGAATTTCAGGTTTCAGTGGGTTGGCAGCAATTTTAGCATTCATATTTCATTGGTAAGCATCATAAAATGTGTGTTTATGTGCTTGTTTTGTGTTCCTTTTCTTCTCTTCAGTCTTCCATAAGAATGTAAGGTCCTTAACTGGCATTTGTAGCCTTTCAAATAAATAATAACAAACTCAGTTAGACAAATTAAGCCATGATTTCAAATGACAAGATTGTATGAGGTAGAATGGAAAGAAGTGCTTTTCCCTAAGATGAGTAATAAGATGAATGAGATCTATCAGCTTTGATAAGAATTTATGAGTCAGATGCAAACTGAGAGTAGTAGCTTTAATTGTCTTTTTTCTTTGAGGTTCAGCAAAGCTTAAACCAAGTTTCAGAACAATATTGAACTCTGCTTGGTTCATTTTTTTTTTTTAGGTTTTTTGCAAGGCAAATGGGGTTAAGTGGCTTGCCCAAGGCCACACAGCTAGGTAATTATTAAATGTCTGAGACTGGATTTGAACTCAGGTACTCCTGACTCCAAGGCTGGTGCTTTATCCACTGTGCCACCTAGCTGCCTCTGCTTGGTTCATTTTTTTAAAAATTATTTTTTATAGTCATGAACTTGATAAACACCAACAAAAAGGAATATTTTCACATACAAATAGCAGGAGGCTTGTATATGAAACTGAATCTTTATTACAAGAAGCTTATTTTAAAGTATATGTTAAGCAATTGAGTAGTTCTCTGCTTCTCTCTCCATGAACTATCCTCTGCTCTCTTCTGTGTATTTTGTTTTGTTTTGTTTTTGCAAAACAATGGGGTCAAGTGACTTGCCTGATGTCACCCAGCTAGGTAATTATTAAGTGTCTGAGGTTGGATTTAAACTCAGGTCCTCCTGACTCCAGGGCCTGTGCTCTATCCACTGAGCCACCTAGCTGGCCCCTCTTCTGAGTTTTTTTTAAAGAATATTTCATTGATAGTTTTTTTTCCTTCTAGTTTTGGCATCACTGTCACCTCCTTCCTATAGAACCCTTCAAACACATGAATGAAATTCTTTTCTGAAAACAATAGGAATAATAAATTGAAACATGCATGTGCATTGGTTATGACTGAGATCTTGTCACATTATGTACCTGTACTTCATCATTTCTCTGCCAAGAGGTGAGAAAGACATACCATCATTGTTTAAAGTCATGGTTGGTCATTGATTTGATCATAGTTCTTTTGGTGTTTCAATGTCATTTTCATCTACTATATAGTAATCATTGCATAAATTGCCCTGATTATGCTGATCTTGTAATGTGAACTATACAAATGTTCCAAGGTTATCAAATTATTTTACTTTTATTATCATTTTTATTTTCCTGTTTTAATTAATGAACATTTATTTTCCTCTCATCCCATCCTCAATCTTAAAGTAAAGAAAAACCTTTGTGACAAATATGCATATCAAGCAAAGCAAATTCCCACATTGGACATATATCTATGTCTAAATCTATATCAATAAACACATACATGTGTATGCTTGTGTGTGTGTATGTCCTGTAAATTGAATGTTTCATCTCTTTTATCAAGAGATGATTATAAAACTTCATCATCAGAGATTATATTTGGTCATTGGGTTGATTGAACAGAGTTATTAAGTCTTTCAAAGTTGCTTGCCTTATATGTTGTTGATATTCTCTGGATTGTTCTCCTGTTCCTGCTCTCTTCTCTCTGCATCAGTTCATACAAAACATTTCAGGTTACTCTGAACTCATTTCTTTTGTCATTTCTTATGTCTTACAGCTCTTCTGGAAAGGCATAAATTGATAAAGACTCTAGGAACTGCATTTGTTCCAAGCCAGAAGAGAAATCAGGACTGTAGACCAGAGAGCTTCAGGTATAACATGAGTTAAATAAAAGTAAAATAAAATATAAAAGCTCTTTGGACAAGGACTATAAAAGAATAGAGTACAATGATCACAGTGATGGAAGCAATTGAATTGTCCAAGGAAATTAAGTCATTTAGAGTTTGAAGTTCATACCTCTCCCTGGTTCCTAGCTCCAGTTTATTCAGAATCTAGGAAAGAGTGACTGAATTCTGGTTCTTGAGAAATCATTCATAAATTTATTCCATTCACTTATTGTGTCTCCACTTTTGTCTATTGCCTGAAGCGATGGGTGACAAGGTTAATCACCAGGGGGCTGCTTTGGTATATAAATGCCCTCTAGTTTTGCTCTCTAGTTATTTTCTTTTTAAAAAAGCTTGCTGGTGAGATAAAGATAAGATAAATTAAAGGGAATCAGTTTATGTTTTGCAATACTACTACTAGTCCTTTGATATTGAAGAGGACCATGTCTTCTAGTCAAGTGATTAGTGGCATGAGTCCCACCATTATTTTAGTATAGTGATAGGTATGTTGTGCAAGGCATGCTTCTCACTTGTCTTTACCAGAATTGTTCCATCTCATCTCATAGTTTGATTGATAGGAAACAGGACAATAGAAGATGATCTGGCTGCTGCAGGAATCTCTTGGTCTTAAATTGGTTTCACTTTCTCCTGTATCTGTGAGGCACCCTGGTGTATCATCAGTGCTGGGCAAGCACCAAGCATGTGATATCTGGCAATAGGGTGCAGCAACCCAGTACAACCTAACCAGTCTCTAGACAGACTAATCAGTTTAGTCTTTCCTTTCAGACTTTCCTTGTATTTCCATGGCTTCTCTTCCTCCTGTACCAGGGAAGCACCAATGCTAGGCAAGCAGCACCCTGTGACATCAGGTGATAAGATGGGACTACCTGATATAATCCTAACCTGTCTCTTATTGGTTTCTAACAGTATGGCCTTTCTTCTTAGAACTTCCACCTTTGAGTTACTATTAGTATGACATGATTGGAAATAGCTTTAACACTAGGGTAATGGTAGCTTGCCACTCAGAAGTCTGTACTGCTCTGCTCTGTTAATATACTCCCCAGAACTTGAGGTCACTGCAACTCGCTGGAACTGTGAAACAAATGGGGTGAATCCATTCAAGGGTGACTGCCTTACATAAAGAAAAAGAACTCTCCCTAATTGACAAATTGTCGCAATTAAAACTATATATAATCATATGAAAAAATGCTCCAAGTCATTATTGATTAGAGAAATGCAAATTAAAACAACAATGAGGTATCATCTCACACCTATCAGATTGGAGAAGATGAGAAAAAGGGAAAATGATCAATGTTGGAGAGGTTGTGGGAGGATTAGGACAATGATGTATATTGTTGGTGGAGTTGTGAATGAATCTAGCCTTTCCGGAGAGCAATATAGAACTATGCACAAAGAGCAATAAAACTTCATGCTCTTTGATCCAATTTTAAGGTCTGTATTCAGAAGAAATTATAAAAAAAGGGAAAAATCCTACATGTTCCAAAATATTCATAGCAACTCTTCTTGTAGTGGCAAAGAATTGGAAATTGAGGGGTTATCCATCAATTGGGGAATGGCTAAACAAGTTATGGTACATGAATACCATGGGATACTATTATTCTATAAGAAACTATAAATGGTCAGACTCTAGAGATGTATGTAATGACTTAAAGGATCTGATGCTGAGTGAAGGGAATAGAACCACAAGAACAATGTACACATCAACAACTCCACTGTGAGATGAATAACCCTGATGGAAGCAGATCCTTTCATCAGTCCAGAGAGTTAGGACAACTCTACTTTGGACTGGCTATGGACTATATTATCCCCTTTCACAGGAAGAAAAACAAAACAAAACACACAGAAAAAAAACCTTCCAAATCTGATGAACACTTTATAAAAATTATCTCATGTATCTCTTTCCCTTAATCCTAATTTGTAAACATGTTTAATCAAAATATGTATATACAATGGTAACCTGACTGTTTGCCGTAGAGGAGAGGGTGGTGGGAGGAAATTTTGTAACTTAAAAATAGACATGTGCATATGGCTGAAAATAAATAAATGAAAGAAAGAAAGAAAGAAAGAAAGAAAGATCTCTCTATGTGACTCCTGCCATCTTCTCCACAAGACTGGTTGCATTACTGCACTGAACATCTCATGGTACCTATCTATGTCCCCCACATTTGAAGATCTGAACCCTAATTCCCTTTCAGTCTGTCAAGAGGCCATCGTGTACCTTTGGAACAGGGCTTTCCTGTCTCTCAAATCCATTTTCAATTGCTGTTCACGAGGAACCCTTCTCCATTTTGGCCTTCAAAGTTCATATTTTGCAATAGAAAATGTGGAAGAGGGAAGGATATTTGAATGTCAGATAATGATTTCCTCTTGGTAATCAACAAATTGTCTCAGGTGATTGAGGCATGCATATATATATATATATATATACATATATATATATATATATATATATGTATATATATATATATATATACATATATATATATATATATATATATATATGTATATATATATATATATATTAGGTTTTTGCAAGGCAAATGGGGTTAAGTGGCTTGCCCAAGGCCACACAGCTAGGTAATTATTAGGTGTCTGAGACTGGATTTGAACTCAGGTACTCCTGACTCCAGGGCCGGTGCTTTATCCACTACGCCACCTAGCCGCCCCGAGTTATATTTTCAATATGTACTTTAAGGTTTCTGTTTTTTAATTTTGAAGAAAAAGGAAGTCCCTTGGAACTAAGAACTTCACCTTATTCTAGCATTATGCCATGAGATTTGGTGGACTTTCCTCCCCACTCCGCCCCCCCCACTCCACTTTCCCTGTCTAGAGAGTATGTGTGTGAGATATGGTTAGCCCTGCAGAGATTGGGGGAGGGGAGTAGGGGCCTTAAGTAGGGGCCTAAGGTCAGATTTTGTGATAGAAATATTTGTTATTCATTTTCTTTCTCTCTCTCTCTCTCTCTCTCTTTCTCTTTCTGTCTTTTTTTTTTTAGGTTTTTGCAAGGCAATAGGGTTAAGTGGCTTGCCCAAGGCCACACAGCTAGGTAATTATTAAGTGTCTGGGGTGGATTTGAACTCAGGTACTCCTGACTCCAGGGCTGGTTCTCTATTCATTGTGTCACCTAGCCACCCCGACCTTCATTTTTGAAGAAAACTGTGACATCAGGGAGGTGATGCCATCACAAGCTTGTGAATTGGATTTGAGTAAGGGGATGCTATGCTAAGTCACCAGCCTCACTTTTCCCACTAGAGCCATCTGGGTCCAGTGGCTAGATAGGAATCAGAACAACTGGAGATATCCCTGGATGCCTGGCAATCAGTGACTTGCCTAAGGTCACACAGCTAATAAGTGTCAGAGGTTGAATTTGAGCTGTGTCCTCCTGATTCCAAGGCCAGTACTCTATCTACTGGCTTAATATACTATTTATATCACAATATAGATTTGTATTATGTGTTATTATATGTATTTGTATTATCATATCAATAAATAGCTTGGTCATCATCCAATTCATTGGGAAGGGGGTGGACGGTTTAGATCATATTCATAAGACCACATTCATAATATTGATCAATTGGATAGAGCTAAAATTTTTGCTGCTTTCTAGTCCAAACCCATTTTCACAATTCTATTTTATACTATATCACTCCATAAATCCTTAGCTCCAGAAATGTTTGTGTCTTACATCAAATCTAGTCAAATCAACATGCTTATATTGTTGTAGCTGTTGAATAGTTTCAGTCATGTTCATCTTCATGACTTTTTGTTTTGGCAAAACTACTGTAATTTCCTTCTCCAGCTCCTTTTGCAGATGAGGAAACTGAGGCTAACAGGGTCATGTGACTTGTTCAGGGTCATTTAGCTAGTAAGTGTCTCAGGTCAAATTTGAACTCAGATTGGGGCAGCTGGGTGGTACAGTGGATAGAGCACCGGACCTGGAGTCAGGAGGACCTGAGTTCAAATTTGGCCTGAGACACTTTATAATTGCCTAGCTGTGTGACCTTGGGCAAGCCACTTAACCCCACTCAGATCTTGATGACTCCTAGCCCAGTACTCTATCTACTCTTCCACCTAGCTGTTGGAATTCCTTGTTGTTCAGTGGTATCTGACTTTTCCTGCTCCCATTTGGGATTTTCTTGGTGAAGATAACTTGTGACTCAAATTAAGTCCCCTCAGAGTAAGCATTTAAAAACCCATTATGTTCCAAATGCTGCTTAGAGATACAAAAAAGGGATCAAAGCAAAAGCAAAAACAACCTAAAATAATTTAGGCTCTCTTCTCAAAGAGCTTTCTTTTGTATTAATTTTATTTTTAATTTGTGAAATAAAACAAGCATTTTCATAGAAAACTAATAATTTATACCATTTGCCAAGATAAGGTCAAAATGAATACATGACCTTAAAAGGATATATTACAAGAAAATTTGAAGAGCATAGAACATATGACTTATCAAACTTATGGATAGATGAAATATATTTGAATTAACAAGCAATAGAGAGCAGAATAAGATATAAAATGGATGGTTTTGATTACATTAAATTTAAAAGGTTTTATATAAATAAAACAAATATAACTAAGATCAGAAGGAAAGTAGAAATTGGGGTAAACATTTTTATAGACAGTTTCTCAGTTAAAGGAGCTTACAATCTAAAGGAGGAGACAACAAGTAAACAAGATAAGATAAATTGGAGTTAATATCAGAGGAAAGGCAGTAGGATTAGGAAGAATGGGAAAGGTTTCTTTTATAGGTCATACTTTAGCTGAGACAAGAAGGAAGCAAGGAAGTCAGGACATAGAGATGAGAAGGGAAAATATTTTACTCAAGAGGAATAACCTTTAAAAATAGGAATTTTGGAAATAGAATGAGGAATAGCAAAGAAGCCAGTGCCACTGGATCACAGGGTACTGGAAGGAAATAATGTGTAAGAAGACTGAAAGAAGTAGGAAGGATTGAGGTTATGAAGGGTTTTAAAAAACAAACAGAATTTTCAATTTGGTCCTTGAGATGGGAATTAGTGGAGTTGATTAAATAGGGTGGGGTGATAAGAGTCAGACCTGTGCTTTAGGAAGATCTATTTAATAACTGAGTGATAAATACACTGGAGTGGCTGGAGAGAGACAGTGTCAGAAACAAAAAACAGCAGGTTATTTCAGTAATTCAGGTTTGAGGTGATGAGGGCCTGTACCCTGGTGATGGCACTGTCAGAAGACAAAAGAAGGGATAAATAAGAGGAGATACTATGGTAGGAACAACAAGATTTGGCAACTAATTGATTGGATATGAGGGTGTGAGAAGAGAATGAGGCAGGGAGGGCTGAACAATCTGGATAATAAGGGCTGTGCCTTGACAGGAATAGGGAAGTAAGGAAGAGGGGAAAGCTTAAGTGGAAAGATAAGGGCTTTCCTATAAGACTTCCAGTTAGATGTATTCAATAAGTAGTTAGAGGCTTGAGATCAGGAGAGAGATTAGGGTTGATCAACAGAATCATCAGCCATACTTTCTGAACCTCATACATACATTTTGCTTCCAACCATTGGTCTTTGCTTCTACTGCACAACCCTCCTGGGATGATAGCTAACATTTATATTTATACAGCACTTATTATTTGTCAGTCATTGTGCTAAGCTCCTTGCCATTATCATCTCATTTGAATCCCACAGCAACTCATTATTGAATCTAATGAAAGTTAAATGACTTGCCCAGGGTCACACAGTAAGTGACTGAGACCAAATTTAAACTTAGATCTTCCTGACCCCAGGCTCAAAAGCTGCATTCACTGAGCCAACTAGTGCCACCTTTTCTTCTGCCTATCTAAATTCTTCCTTCAAAGTCATATTTTATATTTATGAAAGTTTTCCTGATCATCCTTTGTTTTTTATTATCTATCCTTCCTCTGAACTCCTATAGTACTGAGCATACTGAATTATTAATACTGGAATTTGGAATCAAAATATCTGAGTTGAAATCTATCACTCAGGACCTGTGTGACTTTGGTCATATCACTTAATATTTCTGAACCTCAGTTAACCCTGTAAAGTTATGGAGCTAGAGTAGATGACCCCCTAAATCCCTTATGACTTTATTCTATGATCATGTGAGATGACCCAAACTTTCTAGATGGAGCAATAGTCACATTCTATTGCCTGGCATTGTGGATATTTGTCTGAATATAGTCTCATTAGCACAGAGTACCTTCCAGAGATGCTGAAGAAACTAAATCTTTTGGGAGCTAGCCTAGAATAACTACAACCCATTGACAAGGGACATAGGAAGTTTTTGATTTTCCTTGTCAGCTGCAAGCCTAGCCTTTTACAAAATTTAACTTGGAAAACAACATACAATTCACATTAGTGCCTTTTCCCCTATTCCTGTTACTCAGGTTCCTACCTGAACTCTTTTACTATCCTCTCTTCCCCTTCCCCAATCAATTAATGCAGGCTTTGGTATTGTTAAAAGAAATATGCATTTTAATAGGAATTTATTATTTTATTCCCATCATTTAAAAATTATCTATTTTATTCTGAACTTCAGAAATAAAACAAGTACTTCTATAGCAGAATAGGAAAAAAAGATGATTGTACATGAAACTAAAAATCTATTATGTACAAATTGCTATACCTTTTAAATATGTAATAAAGCTATCTCTTTTTGCCCTTGTTCTCTTTCTCTCCTCCCCATCCTGCTCTAGAGATGGCTACCATTACACACACACACACAAACACACAAATACTTATGTATCTAAAGCCAGCATATACATACTTTTATTTAGCAGTTCTTTTTCTGGATGCAGATAACATCTTCCTTCATGTGTCCTTTGTAGCTAATTTGAGTATTTATAGTAGTCAAAATGACTTGGTCATTCAAAGTTGTTCCAAAAACAATATTGTTGTTACTTTAAACACTGTTCTCTTGGTTCTGCTCATTTCACTCTTCATTATTTTGTGCAAATCTATCCATGTTTTTCTAAGATCATTGAACACATCATTTCTTTTTTTCTTTTTTTTTCTTTTGGCTAGACAATGGGGTTAAGCGGCTTGCCCAAGGCCACACAGTTAGGTAATTATTAAGTGTCTGAGGTCATATTTGAATTCAGGTACTCCTGACTCCAGGGCCAGTGCTCTATCCACTGCACCACTTAGCCACCCTGAGCACATCATTTCTTATAATATACTTGTATTCCATTATGATCAAATAACACAATTTGTTCTATCATTCTTCAATTAACAGGCATACCTAAAATTTCTAGTGCTTTGTCACCACAAAAAGAACTGTTAGGACATATGGGTTTTTTCCCTTTTTTCCTAATCATCTTGGGAAACAGACTAGTAGTGGTTTTGCTGAGTCAAAGGAAATAGGTAGCTTAATAACTCTTTATGAATAATTCTAGATTGCGCTCCAAAATGGTTGGATCAGTTCACACTGAATTAGTGTCCCACTTTTTCCATCCCCCCAACATTTGTTCCTTTCCCTTTCAATCATTTTGGTTAATCTGATAGGTGTAAAATGATATATCAAGATTTTTTTAATTTGTATTTCTCTAATCAATAATGATTTAGAGTATTTTAATATGACTATAGATTGCTTTGATTTCTTCATCAGAAAACTGCCTGTTCTTATCTTTTGGTTATTTATCAAGTGTGGAATGATTAATATTCTTATAGAATTGGCAAGTTCTTTATATATTTGAGATGAGACTTTTATCTGAGAATCTGTCTATAAATTTACATCCCACCTAATTTTCTACTTTCCTTCTGATCTTGGCTACATTTGTTTTATTTGCACAAAACATTTTTAATTTAATGTAATTAAAATTATCTATTTTCCACCTAATCCTGTTCTCTCCCTGTCTTGTTTATTTATAACTTGTTCACCTATCCATAAATTTGAGAAGTAGTACATCCCATGTCTTCAAATTTTCTTATAACATCTCTCATTATATCTAGGTCATTTTTATCTTATCTTGGCAAATGGTAAAAGATTTTGGTTAAGATATAGGTCTATGGGGGGCAGCTAGGTGGCACAGTGGATAGAGCACCCGCCCTGGAGTCAGGAGTACCTGAGTTTAAATCTGACCTCAGACACTTAATAATTACCTAGCTGTGTGGCCTTGGGCAAGCCACTTAACCCCATTGCCTTGCAAAAAACCGAAAAAGAAAAAAGATATAGGTCTATGCTTAATTTCTACCATACTTTTTTCCAGTTTTCCCAACAATATATATTTTAAAATAAATAATAAATTCTTATTTCAAACACTTGTTTTAATTTCTTGAAAAATGGGAAAATTTTTATGTTCTAAAGAACTGAATTTCTATTGGTAAAATTTAAAGTGGTAGAGATGATGATTTTGATTAGAGGATTTTCTAAGCACCTTTCAAAGGGAGAATTATATAGTCAGACTCTTGATATGCCCAATTTTTATAATAAGCCAAGCAGCCTCCCCTCCCCACCAAGCAGACCCTAGGAAATTCAAAATTTCTGAGTCACTCTGTCAGCAGTAATGGAACCCTTTCTATTCCCCAAGTCTTTCCTTCATAGTCCCCTTTCCCAAAATTCTCATTCTCTTCCCCTAATTCCAGGGCTTGCTAGACTCAAATGTGAATACCATAACCCCCCATATCCGGACTTTACTATTGGTTGTGTCCAGTCCCTTCTAGGACCCCAAGAAGATATAACCAATTTCAGACAGGATTCCAATTGACCTGTTTCCACTTGAGAGAGGAAACTGATCTCCATTACTGTCTTTGTTGTTTGTTCTCTGTTTTCTTTTATTAGATCTTGCTATTTCAAGTATTAAGACATAAAGAGGATGACTAGATGCAAGAAGTGAAAAAATGTCAAAAAAACATTGTTCTGTGTTGTTCCCCTATTTTTCCACTAGAGGGAAATACAATACCAGATTTATAGTGGCATCCAGTTTATTACAGTCAAGTTTATAAAGAAACTGACCAGAAGCCTATATTTTAATATCTTCTTTATTCTACAAAAGGGGATCAGTATTGGGTAAGAATGCAGTTTTTTCCCCAAGAAGATCTTAAATCACTTTACTACAATTTAGCTGATTGAAAAGCAACCTGGAATTTGCCTCTCTGTATGGGAAAGCACACAGGTCCCCTGAATCATAATTTGAATGATTCTGGCTCTTCAAATATATCTTATCCCAATTTTTCTTTCTTCCTTCTAAATCCTCTTTTTCCCATCTTGTCATTCTGTCCTCAATATCATATGCTTCATATAGAATTCATGCCATCAAATACTGCAAAGCTCTTCAGGGAAATTCAAAACCCTCACGACCCTTCAATTTGGAACGCCATCAGACTATTTTCTCAATTTTTTGAACCAATTTGATTTGGCTCCTCCTCCTTTCCCTTTTTCTTTCTTTTTTTTTTTGCCTTCTAGGCAAAAAAAAAAATCTTTCAGGGTAATCTTCCTCCACTCAGCCCAAATTCTCTGCCTCACATTTTCACAAATAATGCTGTACACATTATGCCCCTTACACGTTTTTATTTAGCCCCTTTCCCAGATAGAGGAGTGGGGTCTGGAAGACTTTTAGAAACCAATTCACTGTGATTTTAATCCGATCTCTTTTACTAATTTAGTTGAATGACCTTGGGAAAACTACTTATCTCTTCTATTAGTCAATGTCATTTATTAAGCATCTACAAAGTACCAGACTAAGCACTAGGGATTTGAATAAGAGGGAAAAACTGGTCCTGACCTCAAGGAACTTAGGGGCTAGTGGTGCAGGCAAGATATTAAATTAAACTGCTTGAGGTGAAGAGCTAGCAGGCAACTTCTGAGCCCTCAATAGGAATACTTTGGGAGAAGTTTTTATTTAATATTGATTGCTGTATGCCTACCAGCCACTGTCATTCCATTTGAATTGTCTTAGAAAGATTTTTGAAGATTACTTGGCAAGATAAAGTAGAGACACCTCTAATGCCCTCATAGCTGGAGCAGGTTTACCTAAAATACTTTAATGAAGCATTTGTTCAAGGCAAGTCTTAAAATGGAGGTCAGAGGAAGAAGTACAAGATCATTCTAAAGGTCTCTTTGAAGATCTTTAGTATGGTTGTGAGAGATAGGAGAGGCTGGCATAGGATTGTCCAGCATGGCGTTCTTGCATCAAAGATAGTATTCTTTTTTTCTTTGAGCAAAGCTGCATCTCAGTGGCATAAAGAAAATGAAATATCCAAATCTAGAGAAATTTCCATTCCAAGTATTCAAATGTTCAACCATGTTCAACCTTTCCTAGCTCATATGGGACTGATCAGTTATAGTTGAACACACTGTACTGCAACATTGTGATGTCATCAGTCCTTCTCAAGAATGAAGGAGGAACTACAACATTTTTTTTGTGGAGGAGTTAATTGCTTTACCCTTCATGCCTCCAATCAGATGCAAAGGTCAACTAAAGGTGTTGAGATTTTGAATATCAGTTTCTTCGTTGAAGATTTCAGGTGGTGAACTCATTCTGAGGGAAGCAAGACATTCATAGAGGAAACTAAGTAGAACAATTGATAAAAAAAATGAAGAGGACTTTTATTCATCTGGAAAATGGAACCAAGAAAGTGTGGGGTTGTGAGTTTGATAAATTCTAGGCTCTCTTCTAGACCTAAGTTCTTTTTTCCTGGTACCTTTTCTGCCTTTTATATTTAAACTCTTCACTAAAGTGTCTACAACAGATGCTTCCACTTTCTCTCTTTTCATTCTCTCTTTTTATTTTTATTTTTGCAAGGAAATGGAGTTTAGTGACTTGCCCAATAGTTACTTAGTTATTGTGTCTGAGGCCATATTTGAACCCAGGTCCTCCTGATTCCTGGGCCTGTACTCTATCCACTGCACCACCCAGTTGTTCCTTTTCATTCTCTTCTTAACAGCTTTCAAACCAGTTACTGACTTTATCCTTTCACCAAAATTACTCTCTCCCCAGATGCTAATGATCTCTTAGTTGCCAAATCCAGTGATTGTTTCTCAATCCATATTCCCCTTGACTTCTCTGTAGTCTCTGACATTTTTAATCATTCTTTCTTCCTTGATATTTTCCTCTCTCTAGTTTTTTTCCTACACTACTCTCTCTCATTTTCCTTCTACCTATCTTATTGGTTTTTTTCTCTATCTCCTTGCTGAATCCTCTTTTAGATCATACCTTCTAACAGTAGATGTCCCTCAGAGTTTTGTGGCACTTTTTTTCTTCTTTCTCTTTTCCCTCTAAACCACTTCACTTGGTAATCTCAACAGCTAGTATGGATTTAATTACCGTCTTTATGATCATTGAGGATTCTCAGATCTACCTATTCTACCCAATCTCTCCACTGACCTCCAATCTCAATTTTTTAATGGCCTTTCAGACATCTAGAATTGGACATCCAGTAGACATCTTAGATTCAATATATCTATGTTTGTTTATTTCCTTATGAATTAATATAATTTCAATATACCTTTTGTATGGTCTAAAATAGATATTATCTTCCCCCTTAAACCATGCCCTCCTCCCCCCATCTTCCTTATTACTATAGAGGAAAACACCATATTCCTGGTCCCTCTGGCTCTCAAACTAAGAGTCATCCTGGATTCCAAACTATCTCTTAGCCCCCACATTCAATATATTGATTTCAGCATTTTAATATCTCTCATATATGCCCCCATCTCTCCTCTGCCACTGCTACTGCTCTAGTTCTGGCCCTCATCATCTCAAACCTTGATCACTGCATTGGCCTGCTGGTGAGTGTCTCCCCACTTCAAACCATTCTCTCTCTCTCTTTTTTTTTTTAAAGTTTTTGCAAGGCAATGGGGTTAAGTGGATTGCCCAAGACCACACAGCTAGGTAATTATTAAATGTCTGAGGCCAGATTTGAATTTAGGTCCTCCTGACTCCAGGGCCGGTGCTCTATCCACCTCGCCACCTAGCAGCCCAAACCATTCTCTTTTTAACCACTGAAAGTGCAGGTGTGATCATGTCACCTCCCCCTACTCTCCCAGGATCAATACAAAATTCTCTCTTTGGTATTCAGAACCTAGCCTTCATCTTCCTTTCCACTTTATTCTCTGACCCTTTGATCCAGTGACACTGACTTCTGATTGTTTCAAGGACAAGACACTCCATCTCTAGTGTCCAGGCATTTTCTCTGACTGTACTCTATGCCTAGAATCCTCTCTCTTTTCCAATTTGACTATTGACTTCCCTGGCTTCCTTTAAGTTCTAATTAAAATGCCATTTTCTACAGGATGCCTTCCCTAAGCCCTCTGAATAAAATTCCTTCCCTCTATTATTTCTTGTTCATACTGTATATAGCTTGCTTTGTACACATCTGTTGGCAAGTTGTTTCTCCCATTAGATTGTCAGTTCCTTAAAGACAGGGACTGTGTTTCCCCCCCCCTTTTAATATCATCAGAACTTAGCATAACTCCCTAGTAGATGCTTAATGTATATTTATTAATTGAGTAATATCTTAATTTTACTGATGAGGAAATTAATATCCAAAGACATAAAATTACTTGCTCAGAATCATACAGTAATGACAGTACTAGATCTGGGGTTCTTTCTGTTTTAGAATTCCAGAGTTGGGGTACTCCAGTTATAAATGGAAGAACATACATTTCTGTACTTGAGGAAAAAGAAATGGGAGGGAGACTTGTAGCTCTAGAATTTCTCTAAAGAGGTACAGCACAAGATCGAGTTGTGGTCTTAAAACTCAACCACCATCTGTATCCAGAGAAAGGACTGTGGAGTTTGAACAAAGACCAAAGACTATGACTTTTAATTTTTTTATTTTTAGGATTTTTGTAAGGCAAATGGGGTTAAGTGGCTTGCCCAAGGCCACACAGCTAGGTAATTATTAAGTGTCTGAGGCCAGATTTGAACTCAGGTACTCCTGACTCTAGGGCCAGTGCTCTATCCACTGTGCCACCTAGCTGCCCCTATTACTTTAAAAAAAACCCCATTATCTTATGTAATTTTGCTATTTCTCATCACATTCAACTTAGATCAATGTATCCTATGGAAACAATGTAAAGACTAACAGACTGCCTTCTGTGGGGTGGGGGGTGGGAGAAGGGAAGCAAGATTGGGGGAAAAATTGTAAAACTCAAAATAAATAAAATCTTTCAAAAAAGAAAAACTCAACCACAACCCAGTTGGCAGTTGGGTATTTCAGAGAACAAAGAAGTTTCTAGAATTCAAAATAATATCTATTCCCTTAACTTGCTGAATCCTGAAATGCTTTTTAATAGAAGATAAAACATCTCATTCCATAACCAGAGACAATACAAATGCTCCCAGAATAGGGAACAAGTTAAACTTTTTTTTCCCCTTTATTGATATTTTATTTTTCCACTTAAATATTATGAAATTGTTTCATCTTTTATCCAATGCATATTTATAAGTTACACAATTTTCTTCCACCCTTCCTTTCCATCTTCTTTCCCTCAGCTGCAGTCTAGTGAATATTGTACATGTTTACATATTATCCCATTTCTGTACGAGGAATTAGGACCAAGGGGAAAAGAAATAAAACTATGGAAAACAAGAGAAATTTTTAAAAAGTGAACATGGTGTTCATTTAGATTCTGTAGGATTTTTTGATTTCTTTTATTTTGTTTTGTCTTGTTTTCTTCATCTGGATATGGATGACATTGACTATCACAGTTCTCTCAGGGTTGTCCTAGCTCTCTGAACTGCTGAGAGGAGCTGCATCCATCAAATCTGATCAACTCACGAAACTGTTGCTAATGTGTACAATGTTCCCTTGGTTCTGCTCCCAGAATCAATTCATGCAATTCCTTTCATACTTCTCTAGAGTCTGATCATTTATGGTTTCTTAGAGAACAATAGTATTCCATGGTATTCATATAGCATAACTTTTTTGGCATTCTTCAATTGATGGGCATTCCCTCAATTTCCAATTCCTTGCCACAATAAAAAGAGCTGTTATGCATATTTTGGAACATGTGGAACTTTTCCCCATTTTTTATGATTTCTTCTGGATATAGGCCTAGTATTGGTATTGTGCTGGGTCAAAAGGTATGATCGGTTTTATTGTTTTTTGGCTTATAGTTCCATATTACTCTCCAGAATGATTGAATTAGTTCACAATTCCACAATCCCAATTCTCCCATAACCTTTCCAACATTGATCATTTCCCTTTTTTGTCATCTTAGTTAATCTGATAAGGTAGTAAAGTAAGGTATTACCTCATACTTATTTTAATTTGCATTTCTCTAATCAGTAATGATTTGGAACAATTTTTCATGTGATTATATATAGCTTTGATTTCCTCATATGAAAACTGCCTGCTTAATCCTTTGACCATTTCTCAGTTGAGGAATAACCTTTTTATAATAAAGTATGAATGATTGACTTCAGATTCTCAAAGAGGTTGGTTTTGATAGGAGAAATAGCACTAATTGGAGTAGGAAGAAAGATTCTGAAGGCAGAATGGGACCAGACAATTTTGCCTGCAGTTAGCTATTGTAGGAATTGTGTAATCTGCTTGATGGAGATAACTCAAATCTGCCTGTTCTCTTTTCCTGGTGATATTTCTTCTTCCTATCCTAAGCACATTCAATTCAGTTTTTTTTTTTAGGTTTTGCAAGGCAAATGGGGTTAAGTGGCTTGCCCAAGGCCACACAACTAGGTAATTATTATTAAGTGTCTGAGGCTGGATTTGAACCCAGGTACTCCTGACTCCAAGGCCGGTGCTCTATCCACTGTGCCACCTAGCTGCCCCCATTCAATTCAATTCAAGACACATCTGTAAATTACTTGGACAAGTCTCAATTTTTCCATTTGTATTATGAGAGATTTGTTCTAGATGACCTCTAAAGTTCCCTCCATTTACATCTAAGTTTTTGATCTAAACTTCTCTTTAGGACCAGGTGATGTCTGATGCAGAACTCAGCCTTTATTCAACTCCATGTAATTGGTCCTATGAACAAGTGTCTTATAATGACAAGTGCACCAAGAAGTTCTTTTCCTCTTTCCAAAAATCTCACCTACTAACTGATGCATACACTCTCTTTAAGAGGGACTCATTTTGTGAACCTATTATAATTTAATGTTAGAAGAAAGGGGAAGAATTGTTTTATATAAATTGTTTTCTCTCTTATTAAGCTCCTTCCAAAGAAAGGGTCCTAAGACATAAATTAGTATTAAGGGCCCAGGGATTACTTATTTTTCTCCATACCCTATCAATAATCATGAACCAAGGAAGTTATGAATTAACCTTTTACTGGGAGGGCCATTGAAGATACAAATTTGTGAAATGTATAGGAAAATATTCTGGTAGGTGTCTTGCCCTGTCTCCTCACTACCCACCACTGAAATTCTGAAAATGATGGAGGTGGTGGCAGCAGATAGAACGATAAGGCAAGCAACAATGAGTCAAGTTCTGGAGCTCTGTAGTAGGAGAAGGAAATCAATCAAATCTGCCAGCTTTTATTACAATAAAAGATAACAATAAAAGTAAATATAACAATATAAGATCACAATAAGTAAAGATGCTGGGGTGAAGTAGCCTTGAAACTCTTTGATTATACTTTAGGGCGAAATTCTTTTTCAATCGTATGACATAGGTTCTTTTTATCTACTTCAATTGTGGGGGTGAAGTGAATTGAGAAAAAAGGAGGCTGGACACGATGAGTAAATTATAATACTTTGCAATTCTGCTATCCTTCTTTAATCTTAATCAGTTGTCACCCATAGGGGACCCATTAAAGCTCTGTCCTGGGACTTCTTTATACTATTTCTCTTCATGATCTTATTAATTCATTTAGTTTCAATTATCAATTCTATGCAGATAACTCTCAAATTTACTTGTGTCTAACCTCTTTCCCAACGTCCAGTCTCTCACTTCCAACTGTATTATGTATCTCAAAGTGGGTAACTTGAAGACATTTAAAACTCAACCTGTCTCAAACTGAACTAAGTATCTTTCCCTAAAAACTCTCTTATCTCCCCAAATTCCTAATTACAATCTAGAGTATCATCGTCCTTCCAGATGACCACTTTCAAAATTTAGGTATTATCTTAACTCCTCACTCTCTTTAACCCCCATAATCCAAACTTTTGCCAGGGCCTCTTCATTTTACCTTCATTTCTTCTCAGAAACATATTACCTTTGATCCTGTGACATTTCAACTGACCTGGTGCAAGACCTTATCATCTCATGTCTAGACTGCTGTAATAACCTGCTGGTTGGTTTCCCTGCCTCCAGGGTCTTCCCACATCAGCCCATTCTCTACTCAGCTGTCAAATTGAACTTCCTAAATTAGAGATCTAATCATATCACCTGCTTATCAGTAAACCCCAGTGGCTCCCTATTACCTCCAGATTCAAATATAAAACTCTCTCTTTAGTTTTTAAAACCCGTCCAGGTCCCTTCTTACATTTTTAGTCTTTTTACATCTTACTCCTCTCCAGATGCTTTGTGATTCACTAATACTGACCTTCTTGCTCCTCTTAACACAAAAATACTCCATCTTCAGACTAGGAATATTTTCATTAATTTTCCTCCCTGCCTAGAAAATTCTCCCTCCTAGCTTCTCTGCTTCTTTTATCTACCTCAAAGAAAGGCAAAGAACCTTTTTTTAATCCTCCTTAATTTTTGTACCCTCCTTCTTAGATTATCCCTAATTTGTGTTTATATGTGTATGTATGAATAGTGTATATATTGTTGTAAATGTATATATAATTATATATGTAAATATGTGTGTCTATGTATATCTGTGATTGTGTGAATGTGTATAGTTGTTTTTATGTGTCTACCATTAGACTGTGAGCTACTTGAGAGGTGGAACCATTTATTTTTCTTTATATCTCTAATATTTAACATAATGTATGGCACAAAGTAGGTATTTAATAAATTCTGCTTAATAGACTACCCTGCTTCCCTTCATCAAATGATTTCCTCTTCTGCTCAAGCATTTTTATCAAGGCTTCTCTGAAGATTATTTCCTGGCCACCAGGTTCAAAGCATTCATTTGGAGTGTGTAGTCTACCTCCTTTATCCCCACCCTTATAATTCCCCTTTATATATTTTCTTTCATTTCTTTCATTCTTACATTAGAATGTAAACTACTTGAGGACAAAGGCTTTTGTGTTTCCTTGTAATTGTATTTCCAGTACTTTGCAGGGAATGAATTTGTGTTTTCATAAGAACAAACATCATCAGCATCATCAGCATCATCACGATCATCAATAGAAAGCACAGAGGCATCTGTGTTGACACAATAGACAAGGAAATGGAGTCATGAAGAATTGAGTCCAAAGTTAGCCTCAGACATTTACTATATAGTGCTACCTGTTGAAGTGGTGAATAATAGTAATAATAACAATAACAATAACTAATATTTATATCTAGTGTTAGGCAAGTGAGCTAAATGCTTTATAATTATTATCTCATTAGATCCTCACCACAACCATGAGATGATCCCTATATCACAGATTAGACAACTGAAGCAAAAGGGCTAAGTGATTTGCCCAAGGTTATCCAGTTAGTAAAAACCTGAGGTTAGAATAGAACACAAATCTTTCTGACCCCAGATCCAGCACTCTATCTACTGTGCCATCTACTGCTGAAACCCTCCAAATGAAGGAAAGATTCTCTATACATGGCAAAATTCTTGTTGGTAGATAACCTTGTTCTGATTGCATCAAGCCATCAAATATTAGTGGTCTTTCTTAGTGAGAATCATAATCACTCAATAGAGTAAAGAAACTATCAACACAGGAAAAGAATGTGTGTTAAAAAAATACACAGACTCTAACATGCAATTAATTCATGGACAACTTCTGGATTTCTTCCATAAGTAGATGTGTTGGTTGTTGTTTGTCTGGAGGAAGACCATGACATTAGGGAGATGATGCCAAGACATGCAAGTGAATTGGATTTAAGTAAGGAGGTGATGTGCAAAGTCACAAAGCCTTACTTTCTCCTCTGGAACATCTAGGTTCAGTGACTGGAAGTGATCAGAAGACTAGAGATAATCCTGGATGGAGTCTTTTTTAAGCTAAGGTCTTTAAGAGATCTCATTTTGAATCAGATGACACCCTTTCATGGATTAGGACAAGATCTGACTATACTACTTACAAATTTTAACTTTTCTCAAGTCACCCAAACTCTCAAAGTCTTGGTTTCTACATACATAAAATAAGAGGGGTGGAGTGGGATAGATGACTGTTTAGATTCATCCTAGTTTTCATATTCTGTAATTCTTTTATTCTATATTCCATGACTTTGGAACTGAGCATTCATAAAATTTTGGAGTCTTTAGAGCAAGTGATTCTGAATATAGCAACCTGTCTTTAATGAGTATGTATTTGTGATTATATGGCATATATTCTGCCTCAGATTGGAGACCTGAATGTGTTTCTTTCACTTTGTTTACCTTACCAATTCTCCACCCTCAGTAATGCTGCTGAGGAATGATAGAAGTAAGTTATGAATTCAAGCTGAGTCCATTATAAATTCTTGCTATTCAATCTCATGTAAATTTCTTTGTCCTATGTTTATTTTATTTTTTCATATTTCACAGAAATATAGGAAACTAAAAACTGTTTTAAGACTCATAGAATGTGATTGGTCCTGGGTTAGATTGATCCACTAGATGTCACTATGACATCTTTTGCTAAAGAGAAAGGGAAAAACCTAGTTTTGCAGTTGTAAACTCTTAATTTTATCTTCTTCAAATCTGAAGTATCTCTCTGGGCAGTGAGTCAAAATGGAGTGAGAAGAACCATAGGATGAGAAATGAAACTCAATTCCTCACCTTTTCTCTTTAGTTTGAAAATGTGCCTAACACAAAATCAGTTAATTAGCATTTATTAAATATCTGCTAGTGTGCTAGGACTTGTACTAAATGCTGGAATTATTAGAGAGCAATATATATATATATATGCATGCTTATATATATTTATGGATGTATGTTCATTTCTTTAAAAGTTTTACAAATTTATTTTATTATTCAATGTTAATCACCTTCCTCCCATTTCAATAACAATGATCTTTACAAAAGCCTGGTAAAATGCAAGAAAACTAAGTGACTGGATGGTGTATATAATTAAGTAATCAATTAATATTCTTTAAATACCTGCTATTGAAAAAGATTTTTAAAAAAGTTTCTGATCTTATCTCCTATCATGGGAAATATTATATATATTATATATGTATATTTATGATTATAGAAATGGCCACAAAATTGGGATAAAATAATTTTGGGGAAAGATAGTGGCCCATGGAAGGATCAGAAAAGGTTTCATATAGAAAGTAGTATTTAAGTTGAATTGTGACAGAAAGAAATAATTCTAAGAGGAGAAAGTATATTCCAGATTTGACAAACATTCAGTATAAAGGCATGAGGTTAGGCAATAAAATATTGCATATGAGAAACAGCAAAAAAGGATGTCAGTTTGACTGGACCATGAACTATGAACAAGGGATATATATATATATATATATATATATATATATATATATATATATATATATATAAAATTGGAAAGGTGGAAAGAGCCAAGAGAAGAAGACTTCTTAGGGACAAACAGAGATGCTTATATTCAAACATAGAAGTGATAGAGAGCCACTGGAGTGGGGACTTAAATGGTCAGACTAATGCTTTGGGACAATTGCTTTGGCAGTTGTGTGAAGGATGAATTGGAGAGGGGGGAGACTCGGGAGTCAAGGAGACTATGACATTACTTCAATATACTTGATGAGAGGTGAGGAGAATCTAAACTAGTCTAGTGATCCAAGTAAGAAGAGAAAGGGATAGATCCAAGATATTGTAGAGGTGAACTGTATAACACTTGCCAGCTTTGGAATATATGGGGAGAGGGAGAATGGTCAGTTGAGGATGATTATGAGACTCTGAACCTGGATAGCTAGGAAAATGGTGGCGCTAATGACAGAACTAAGAAAGTTAAGAAAAGTGACTTGGGTAGAAATTAGAATTCCATTTTTAAAATGTAGAGTTGAGATTTTCATGGGACAGCTAGTTCAAAATGTCCAAAAGGCAGTTCAAGATGGAGAACTACTTTCAGCAGAGAGATTAGATATATAATGGAGTCATCTGCTTAGAAATAACAGTTAAATTCATCTCTCAACAGGTGAGAAAGCATAAAAAGAGAAAAGAATACCCAGGAGAGTATACACCTATATGGTGTTTAATATGACTGATGACCTAGAAAAGAAGGTTGAAAAAATAGATATAGAGAAGGGAAAACAAGAGTGAGCATTGTTATGAAAAAGCAGAGAGAGGAGAATGTCTGGGAGGTGAATATTATCAATAATTTAAAATGCTATAGAAAGGTCAAATAGGAAAAAGACTGAGAAAGGGTCATCAACTTTGACAATTAAAAGATCATTAGTAACTTTGGGGAGAACACCTCAGATGAATGATGAGGTGGAAAGTCAATGCAGGGGGTTAAGGAGAGAGTAGGAAGGAAATGGAGAAATGAGTGTAGACAATTTCACACATAGTCCCCCATCTCTATCAATGAGGAAAATAGTGTTTTCCAACATTAATCATATGGAATCAATATTTATTATTATTCTTTTTTTGTTTTTGTCTTATTCATATTATAGTTTATTATATGTATTATTGTTTGCATTTAATTCACAAAGCACTTTCATCAGCTTAGTTTGTATATATTTCAACCTAAAACATTTTAGAATTTACCTAAAATATAATTTATCAAGATGAGTGTTCATTGGAAATTTTGGGACTTCTAGAAAATTGAAGAACACATAAATATTTTTTGGGATTATGAAACATATTCAGAATAATTTGAGTTGGGAAATTCTATGATAAGAAATAAACCTATTTTCATCTCAAAAATTCCATACATAATAATTTAATAGATAATTTTATGTTTAATTTTTTATGTAGAAATATCACTAGCATTTATTTTCACTCCATAAAATCTGTATCCACATTTCATGGAATTGCACAATTCTGCAGAACTCAGTTTGGAAAATTCTGATCTGAAACTTCTTGAAGAGTCTAGTGAAATCTTTAGCTTTTCCTTGCTCACTTCTAATTTTTAAGGAGTTATTGTTTTGAATAAGTTTTTGGATCTCTTTTTCTAATTGCTTGATTTTCTTTTCATAATTTTCTTGCATTGTTCTTATTTTTACCCCAATTTTCTTCTACCTCCCTGATTTTAAAGTCCTTTTTAAATTTTTCCAAGAACTCTTTTTGAACTTTTCACCATTTTGTTTTTATTTTTTATTTTTTTTAGGTTTTTGCAAGGAAAATGGGGTTAAGTGGTTTGCCCAAGACCACACAGCTAGGTAATTATTAAGTGTCTGAGACCGGATTTGAACCCAGGTACTCCTGACTCCAGAGTTGGTGCTTTATCCACTGCGCCACCTAGCTGCCCCACTTGTCACCATTTTATCTATTTCTTTGAAACTGTAAAAAACTGTTTTGACTTCATTGTCTTCTGAATTTGAGCCCTAATCTCTATCACCATAATTATCTATGGTCAGGCTCTTTCTCCGTAGCTTACTAATTTTTAAGTCTATTTCTTGACTGTTAACTTTATGCTAGTGTCTGCTCTAATCCCAAAGTATGGGGATAGTGTCTCAGGCTTCAAGTTTTTTCATATTGTTGTTTTCAGAGCTCTTTCTGGGGATGTCTTTGACTTTCTAATTTTTCCAATGTGTTATGATCCAAGGCCAGATGTGACCACTGTTCTTCTGGTTTATGCCCTACTTCTCTTTATCCTTGAGCTGGGACCAGGGTCCTGTACAGTTGCTCACCTCCAGAACACTCTCATTCCTCTTGGTCCTGGAAATGCACTACTGACCTCCTTTCTATTGGGACAGTGAGCTTCAATTCACCCTTCTGCCCTGGAAATGAAACCAAGAACTTGGCTTTCTTGCAAGTGACTACAATCAGTCCTTTCTTTCCTGTAACTGTGAGCAGTGACCCTGTGTCTCTGCAACTTCACTCTCTGGCACATGCTCACTCCTCATCACTTGTAGCTAAAACCTGGGATAGTTCCCTTCAAGGTGCATGAGCCTCACTTCCAGTGCCAGCAGAGAACACCCACAAGATTTCCTGACCAACTTCCTGACCTCCCCTATTGACTGTGGAAGAAAAATTCCAAAAATCATGGCTGCCTCTTATACAGCTGCCCCCAAATCTTATTTTTTGTTAATGTTGAAGTATGTGTACTTGGCTCTAGCCAGATCACCACCTTAAGTAGATAAGATATATATTAATGTCTTCCTAAGTTGTATTAGGCTGGATGATTGCTTTACCCTAACTTTTTATTGTTTCTGGTGATCTACCATCAAATTTGGAATATCAGTTAAAGTTATTTGTAGGAGAATTTGGAAAATCTAGGTCAGTCCCAGCCTTATTTCATCATCTTTCCCCAATGCCTGTTGACTTTAATGGAACAAAGGAAACCCAATAGGATTTAGAATAGGTGCAAATTTTGTAATATCAAAATGCAAAGTAACTGGGATTTTTGAAAAATTGATGTTTAGTGACTTGTCCATAGTCAAGTGTCAGAGTCAGTCAAACAAATACCTTCCTCACTTCAAATATCACACTAATACTCTGACAAGTTCTCTTGACATCAGTAGTCTTCCCATACTAACCATTACCTCCAATGATTTTTTCCTCTATTTCAGAATTTTTCAAAGCAAATGATCACAATATATAGTATAGTATTTCCAGATTATTCATATATTATCTTTGAATGGCTTCCTAGTTGTTTATACCTGTTTTTATTTGAAACATCAATAAAGAAAGAGATCGACTAAAAAAAACTAGAAAAAGAACAAATCAAAGATCCCCAATTAAATACCAAATTAGAAATTCTGAAAATCAAGGGAGAGATTAATAAAACAAAGCAAGAAAATTATTGATCTCATAAATAAAACAGAGTTGGTTTTGTGAAAAAACCAATAAAATAGACAAACCTTTGGTTAATCTGATTAAGAAAAAGAAAGAAGATAAGCAAATTACCAGTATCAAAAATGAAAAGGGTGAACTAACCATCAATGAGGAGGAAATTAAAAAGATAATTCAGAGCTACTTTGCCAAACTATATGCCAATAACTTGGATAACCTAAATGAAATGGATGAATATTTACAAAAATACAAACTGCCTGGAATAATAGAAGAGGAAATAAACCATTTCAGAAAAAGAAATAGAAGAAACTATCAATAAACTCCCTAGGAAAAAGCCTTCATGTCCAAATGGATTTACAAATGAATTCTACCAAACATTTAAGGAACAATGAATCCTATTTTACATAAACTATTAAAAAAATAGGAGAGGAAGGAGTTCTGTCAAACTCTTTTTATGACACTAATATGATGCTGATATCTAAAGCAGGAAAAACCAGAACAGACAAAGAAAATTAAAGACCAATCTCCCTAATGAATATTGATACAAAAATCTTAAATAAAATTTTAGCAAGGATACTACAGCAAGTCTTTACTAGGATAATAGATCAGAGGTAGGTAGGGATGGTTCAACATTAGGAAAACACTCAACATAATTGAACATATCAATAGGAAAACCAACAGAAAACACATGATTATCTCAATAGATGCCGAAAAAGACTTTGATAAAATACAGCATCTATTCCTATTAAAAAAATTAGAAAGTTTAGGAATATTCTTAAAAAAAAGCAAAAAAGAAAGTTTATGAATAAATGGAATTTTCCTTAAAATAATAAATAGTATCTGTATAAAACCATCAACAAATATTATATGTAATGGAAATAAACTCAGAGCATTTCCAATAAAATCAGGGGTGAAACAAGGTTGTCTATTATCACATTACTATTCAATATAGTATTAGAAATGCTAGCAACTGCTATAAGGGAAGAAAAAGACTGAAGGAATCAGAATTGGCAATGAGGAAGCAAAACTTTCACTCTTTGCAGATGATATGATGCTATATTTAAGAGAACCCAAGGAAATCATCTAAAAAACTCCTTGAAACAAATAACAAACTTAATGAAGTAGCAGAATATAAAATAAACCTACACAAAGCATCAACATTTCTATATATGAACTTCAAAGTCCAAGAGCAAGAGACAGAAAGAGAACATTAAATAGATAACATTAAATACCTGGGAATCTACCTCCAAGACAAACTCAGGAACTATATGAACCTAATTATAAAGCACTCCTCATCCAAATAAAGTCAGATCTAAATAATTTGAAAAATGTCAAATGCTCATGGTTAGGTTGAGCTAACAGAATAAAAATGACAATTCTACCCAAATTAAATTACTTATTCAATACCATACTAATCAAACTACCAAGTAACTACTTTATTGAGCTAGAAAAAAATAATAAAATTCATCTGGAGCAACAAAAGGGAAAGAATAGTAAGGGAACTGATGGAAAAAAAAATGTAAAAGAAGGTAGCCCAGCTCTATCAGATCTCAAACTAAAGTATAAAGCAGCAGTCATCAAAATTGCCTGGTACTGGTTAAGAAATAGAGTAATGGATCAGTGGACTAGCATAGTTCCAAAGAAGTTGCATTAAATGACTACAGCAACCACCTGTTTAGCAAACTCAAAGACATCAGCTTCTGTGATAAGAACTCACTATTTGACAAAAATTGTTGGAAAAATTGGAAAATAGCATGGTAACAACAAGGCATAGATCCACATCTCACACCCCTTACCAAAATAAGGTCAAAATGAGTACAGGTTTTAGACATAAAGGTTGACACTATAGATAAATTAATAGACCATGAAATTATCTCTCTGATCTATGGAAAAGGGGAAAAATTATGATCAAACAACAAAAAAAGAATTCATTATAAACTGCAAAATGAATGATTTTGACTATATAAACTTAAAAGTTTTTACACCAATACAAATCAATGCTGCCAAAATAGAAGGAAAGCAGAAAGCTGGGAAAAATCTTTACAAGTAGGAGTTCTGATAAAGGTCTCATTTCTAAAATATACAGAGAATTGCATCAAATTTATAAGGCTCCAAGTCATTCTCCAATTGATAAATGTTCAAAGGATATGAACAGGCAGTTTTCAAATGAAGGAATTAAAGCTATATATAAGTATATGAAAAATGCTCCAAATTATTATTAATTAGAGAAATACAAATTAAAATGAGGTATGACCTTACACCTATCAGATTAGACAAGATAAGAAAAAGAGAGAGTGATCAATGTTGCAGAGGTTGTGGGAGGATTGGGACATTAATTCATTGCTGGTGGAGTTATGAAGGGATCCAACTTTCTGGGGAGCACTATGGAACTATGATCAAAGAGCATAGCCTTTGACCCAGCAATTCTAATTTTTGGTCTACAATCCAGAAGATAGTATAAAACATGGGAAAAGTCCTACATGTTCCAAAATATTCATAGCAGCTCTTTTTGTAGTGGCAAAGAATTGGAAATTGAGGGGATGTCCATCAATTGGGGAATGACTAAACAGGTTGTGGTATATAATACTATGGAATTACTATTGTTTTATAAGAAACCATAAATGGTCGTACTCTAGAGAAGCATAGAATAATTTATGGGATCTGATACTGAACAAAGGGAGTGGAACCAAGAGAACAATATATACATTAACAACAACATTGTGAGATGAACAATCTTGATAGAAGCAGCTCTTCTCAGCAGTTCAGAGGGCTAGACAACTGTATTTGACTGGCAATGGACAAATGTTATCCCCATACAGAGGGGAAGAAACAAAACAAAACAAACCAGAAAAAAAATCAACCCTTCTGAATCTGATGAACACTTTATAAAAATTATCTCTTATGTATCTCTTTCCCTTAATCTTAATTGCTCATATCAAAAATAACTAATCTGTATACATGTTTATCAAAAATATGTATGCATAATGCTAACCTGACTGTTCCTTGCTGATGGGAGGGGGGCTGGTGAGGAGGGAGGGTGGAAGGAAATTTTGTAACTTAAAAATATACATGTGCATATAGATGAATATAAATAAATTAAAGAAAAAAGAAAGAGAACTCACATTAAAAAGATAAACCTATATTTTAGAGAGAAGCTTGGGGTCATTAAATTACCCTATACTTTCTCAAATGAAAGTTGACCTGATCCCTTTCTCTCATTCTATTTTCAATGTTTAGTATCTATCTAAGTAACTTTTCCATTTCTATTATATATCTTAGATCTATATCTAGCCCAAAGAAAGAAAAATCTCTGCAATCTCTTGAATTTTTACAGTTATTTTGTCTACTCATTACTGATTGACAAATTTCCAACTACTTTTTGTGAGTATCATCAATAAAAATTTCACTGGAAACATTCTGCCTACCTTTAATATCATCATCCATATTTGTCAGCTTTCAGAATAAATCACAAAGACCCACAAATGGCTACTGCTACAGGACCTCTCAGTACTTTAATATGAGATTACTAATGATTTATTTTTAAAAACTTTATCTTTTAAGAGTATTTTCTCAATTACAAGTAAAAAACAATTGCTAGCATTTATTTAAAAAATTTTTGATCTTCAAATTTTCTTCCTCCTTCCTTCACTTTTCCCTTTCTAATATTGTAAACAATTTAATATAAGCTATGCATGTGCAGTCATGTGAAAAAATAAAGTGAAAATAATATACCTTGATCTACATTCAGGTTCCATCAGTTCTTTCTCTGGATTTGGATAGTATTTTCTATCTTGATACCTTTGAACTTGTCTTGGATCATTGTATTACTGACAAGAGCTATGTCTTTCATTGTTGATCATAGCACAATGTTGCAGATACTGTATACAATGTTCTCCTAGTTATGCTCACTTAACTTTGCTTCAGTTCATATAAGCCTTTACAGGTTTTTCTGAAATCTACCTGCTCATTTCTTATATCACAATAGTATTTCATTACCTTCATATACCACAGTTGTTGTTTAGCCACTCCTCTATGACAGGTATCTTCTCATTTCATATACTTTGCCTCTACTAAAAGCTGCTATAAATATTTTTGTACATTTAAGTCCTTTTGCCTTTTTTGATGTTAAGCAATTTAAAAAAATGTCCCTGAAAGGAGTCAGAATCCATGTAAAAAGAGACAAAGTTTGAAGATCCTTTTTTTTTGAGCTATAACTATGATCATGGGGATGGCAAGAAGTTTCAGCATGTAAGGATTATGACAATTTTGAACAGTGATTATAGGATAAAATGAAAGATTTAGAGCTGTAAAAGGTCTCATTTTTATGAGGAAACTGATGAAAGTAATAGGTTCAGAGAAACCCAGGAAGACTTATATAAACTGATTCAGAGTAAAGTGAACTGAATCAGGAAAATAATTTATGCGATAAAGACATTTAAAAACAAACCACTATTTAAAACTTAAGAAGTCTGATCATTGCAGTGGCTATCTATTATTCTAGAAGATTGATGATGAATTGTACTACTATAGATATTGAATGAGGCATACTTTTTTTGTTTTTATTGTAAATTTGCTTCAAAATCACCATCTTTATGGGAACAGGAAATCTCAGAAATTTAGAAAGACATTGCTTTTTTTTTGTATGTTGTGTCCTAGGCAGTTCTATTCTGCTGCAACTTTTAATCACTTAATAATACACTAAAACTGAATGGTTTTCTTAGAGACACCTTTTATTATTGCGGACAGATGAATATTTTAGAAATCAAAGGAACTTTTTAAAAATTTCCTTTTTTTTAAAATGAATCAGAGAGAGAGAAAATAGTTATTTAACTGATTTTTAAAAAATTGTTCCTGGAGCCTAAGGCTGAAAAATTGAAGATCCTTTGTGAGATGAACAATCTTGATAGAAGCAGCTCTTCTCTTAATTTGCTCTTTAAAAAGTAGAATTAGCCACTAGATGTCACTTTGACACTGTAGATCTCAACCCAGAAAAAGCTTTCCAGATGGAAAAGCTGAATTTGGCACCATTCATAGTGGAAAGATTCATATATGTGCTTAAGTCAGGTAGAAGTAGATGTTTGGGAATTGTTGGGAAAGGAATAATCTACTTAAATGAAAATTCATGCATTTCCTTAAATAAAATCTTTATGAACAATTTAATGCAAAAGTATTGTTTTGATGTCCATGGAGAGGAGAAACTCATTTATGTGAATGTTGATTAGCAAGGGTTATGTAAACTCTAAACATTGCTGTTTGCTCCTTGCTCATGTTTGTCGGTAATCAAAGGCGAGGAACAAGCTTGCCAGATGGTGTTTATGAATAGAGATTTTTATTTGGGAACACAGTTTTAGAGCTCAAGATGTTAGGTACTTTGTTAGGTCCTCAGTAGTTATGAATTAGATTTTCATCTTTGTGTTTTGAATCCCATGTGAGGACTGTGTGATGAATGGGTTCCTCCAAGATGACCTGAAGAAAAATGAGTCTGAGAAGAACTAGCTCAATATACAGGGGAACAATGAGATTATGCTCCTCTTTAAGGAAATTTTTATATCCATTTTTGTCATGAAGCAAATGGTCCTCTGTGGCTATGGTTTTTTTTTTTTTTTTTAGTGCAAGATGAGTTCAACAAAGATTATTTGGCTATTCTGGATCCTGCATACAAGAACCAGAATGGTTATTTCATTTCATAGAATGATAGCTTTAGTACTTAAAGAGATATTAGAAGACATCTAATTTGGCCTCCAGTTCTTTTGATGAGCAATTTGATACTCAAGATGCATGAAATAATTAGCCTATTGTTATTTAACTAAATTGAAAGGGTACACCCAGCAGAGCTAGATTTTGAACCCGAACCCTCTGACTTCAAATCTAACATTCTATTGTTTCAGTGAATGAAAAGCATCTGGGAAAAAAGTTGTTTTTTAATTTAGGAGCTACAACATTGAAGTCCATTCACTGATAAAGTTCTAATGAATAAAACCAAACTGTTGGGTTTTCATCCCCTGTTTATAACAATGGTTGAGGGGACAGCTTCATCTTTTCAGGTCTTGTTTTCTTTTCTTTTTTTTGTTAGATCTTGTTTTCTTGAACAAGTAATTCCACTCTGAAATAATCAGGCCATAAACATTTACTCATCTACTATGTACAGGCACTGTGCTAACCATTAGGTATGCAAAGAAAAGAAAAAGACAAGAAAAAGACAATCTCTGCTTTCAAGGAGTTCTCAGCATAATAGGGGAGACAAAATGAAAACAAGTATTTGCAAACAAGCTGTATAATAATTAGAAATAATCAACAAAAGGAAGGCACTAGGGTTAAGGATGAAAAGGAAAGACTTCTGGGAGAAGATGGAATTTCACCAGGGACTCTAAGAAAGCTGAGGAAACCAGGCTTTGGCGATAAGGACAGAGAACATCCTTGGCAAGAACAGCCAATGAAGTTGGGTGCTCACTAGGAGTAAGAACATAACCTAGAAAACAGTGTTTTCCAACTCCCCTTCATCTTTCACAATTAACTCAAACCAAACAATTCTCAGGTAACTAAGACTAAATTTCACCTACTTTGGAGTTCGTATTTCTTTAGCAAACCTTTAATGGGGAAAGGTGACTAACCTAAATTCTGTATGTCTACAATGATAAATAAAGATCTGCAATAATTGCTTAATTAGCCATATTGAAATTTTCTTGTTAGACTTGCCCAGAGATATAATTAGTATTCTGGTTTCTTTTCACATTTCAATTGGAATAACTCTGGAAATATGAAAACAGGATGACTGAAATTACAATAGAACTACAAATTACCCAACAATGAGCTGAGCCAGTACAATTTTATTGATATAAATTTAATACAAAATGAATTAATAAGATAATGGTAGGCAAAAAGGGAAGATAGTTGCAGTCCTAATTCTTCCATTCCATAGTCACTTTTTATCTCTATTACAATGTGCAGTTCATTTTTTCCAAACTGACAAGGCACTAATTTTTCTCCATCCTCATTATTCTTGTCCTAAGGAAGGAGTTGGACAAAACTAAACAAAGTGAAGCAAATAAAAGTCTGATTTGTATTCTCAGTCTTTACTGTTCAATTGTATAGATTCTGCTATTTTTAATCTCATTTTTATTAGAAATTTAAAAAAGATTGATTTCCCCTTTATATTTTCCTTTAAATACTCCCCTTCTCCTTTAGAAGGCAACCTTTGCCATTAGTTGAGATTCCTTGGGTCTCAAGGACATCAATCAGTGAAGAACAAAATAACTTAATCTCTAAATTTCTTTATTTTTACTAGGAAAAAATTCTAAGTAGTGAACACTTTTCTATATCAAAAATAGATCAATAATATTTATGTTTAAATGGTTTGTGATTTCATCCTTCCAACTCAGGCTTCAGCTCTCCTCTGCTTTAAAGAAAGGTGCTCATGAATTGTTTTGGCCCAAAATATCACCCTATGTCCAACTTCCTGGTGATGAGACTTTCCAAATTTAATGGAGCAGGACCTTTGACAGCAGATATCTGGTGTGCCACAGTGCCCATATTGGAAGCCTTTATAGTTTGGTAGAACCTACCAGAGCTTTTGCTCTACTAGTACAATCTATAAGAATCCAAGATCACTACCATGTAATATGAAGAGAGATTGGAATAGGATTTGATTGGAATTATAATACTAATAATTGCATGCATAGGATGTGTTATTGTAGCAAAGACTAGAAATATGTGATCAAATTTTATCTTCACAACACCCTATGAGATAATTTTAAAAAGTATCTCAAAATCTTTCCCATTCTTAAAAAAATCCAACCTTAATCCTCCTGTCTCTTTAATGTAATGGCTTTCCCTACATAACAAAACTCCTAGTAAAAGTCCTCTCTACTCATTGCTTCTACTTTTTTCACCTCCCAGTCATTTATTGATTTATTGATGCATTTTTAAATATTGCTATCATTTCCCAATAACTTTTCCTGTGTTAATAGAACTCATTTTTGTAACAAAGAAGCTCAAATAAAATTGATCACATCTAACTTAGTATGTTTCTTTTTTCTTTTTTGGCTTTTGCAAGGCAATGGGGTTAAGTGACCTGCCTAAGGTCACACAGCTAGGTAATTATTAAGTGTCTGAGGTCATATTTGAACTCAGGTCATCCTGACTCCAGGGCCTGTGCTCTATCCACTGTGCCACCTAAGTTAACCCAGCTTTGTATGTTTCAGTCTACATCTACATCTCAACCACTTTTCCAATGAGATGTTTCTCATTTATCCCTGATCCTTGCAATCTGCTTTCCAGGGCTCAATTCAAATTTCTTTCCTTTTTTTTTGGTATAAACATTTTTACTGAAATTTTATTTTTTTCTAATTACATACAATGATAGTTTTCCAACATTCGTTCATTTGCAAATGAGTTTCCCATTTTTCTATCACCTTCCCTTCCCCTGGCACTGAACAATCTTATGTTGCACATGTACAATTGGATTTAACATTTTTTCATATCAATCATGTTATAAAAGTGAAATTAGAAGGAAAAAACCCTTGAGAAAAAAAAAATGAAATTTTAGATGACAAATTCCATAACAGGTCTCTCAGAATTGTCCCTTGATCACTGAACTGCTGAGAAAAGTTGTGTTCAGCAGAACTGATCCATTTCATAATGTTGCTGTTAATGTGTAAAAATTTTCCTAGTTCAGAATCAGTTTGTGCAAGTCTCTTCAGGCTTTTCTAAAGTTAGGGTGCTTATGATTTCTTATGGAATAGTACTCCATAACATTCATACACCCTAGCCTGTTCAACTCAATTCAAATTTCTTTCTTCTAATATCTCACCTAACTTCTTGATTGCTAAATGCAATGACTTTTTTCAGCCATTTTTCTTGGTTTCTCTCCAGTGTTTGAGATTCTTGATTCCCCATTTGATACTCTTTTTTTACTCTGAGTATTCATGGCATGATATCTCCTGAATATTCAGAGATTGTTCTTTCTCTCTGCTCCTTCTCATCTTTTTTTTTTTAGGTTTTTGCAAGGCAAACTGGGTTAAGTGGGTTGCCCAAGGCCACACAGCTAGGTAATTATTAAGTATCTGAGACCAGATTTGAACCCAGGTACTCCTGACTCCAGGGCCGGTGCTTTATCCACTATGCCACCTAGCTGCCCCTGCTCCTTCTCATCTTGTTTGCTGCATTATCATACTCATCCAACCCCCTATGCTTGGATATTCTTCAAGTTTCTATCATGGACCCCTTCTCTTTCCCATATGTTGATTTTATTAGATCCTGTGAGCACAATTATCAACTCTACACAGAAAACTTCCAAATTCAGACATCAAGTTCATGTATTTCTTCAGTTTCACATCACTAACTCTTAGAAAACTCCAGTGAGATAACCCCCAGGCACCTCATATTCAACATACATAAATTCATTGATTTTCCTATCTTGCCAATCATACTCTTCTAAACTTTCCTATTTCTATACATGGTGCCTTCACTATGGTCACTTAAATTTTCAAGCTTGGAATTCTCTTCAACTCTTCATACTTCTTCACCTACAATATCCAATTTGATGCCACTTTTTATCCATTTTTACCTCCACATCATTTTCATTTATCTTCATCTTTCCATTCATATGATTACTTAAGTTAAGGACCTCATTCTATCCATCCATCCTTGCAATTCTTCTTTCTATTAGCAAACATTAATTAATGTGTGCTAAGGATTGTGCTCAGCAAAGTAAAAAAATATATCAATTTCTGTTCCCTAGGAGCTCACATTCAACTTAGGATATGACATGTACATGTATGAGATCACATATCATTTGTATCAATCTATCAAGTAATTATCAATCATTTGTTATCTACCTGAGTGCAAAGTAGCATGGTAGGCACACAAGATATAAAGATAACAAAAGTTTCTTTCCTTAAGGAATTTATATGAATGCTATTGAGGAGAGAGTGCATGTACATACATAAATAAAAAGATACATTAAAATAAATGCAAAATACTATTTGTCAAGAGGGCACTACTTGATGGAAAGATAAAGGACTTCATGGAGAAGGTGATATTTGAACTGAATTATAAAGGAAATTATATTAAAAAGACAAAGAAGAATTTCATCCAAGGTATAGGATCAGTCAACATAAAGTACAGAAATGGAAAATGATTTTCATTATAAATAGCAAGGAAACCAATTTAGTTAACAGAAACATGTGGAAAGAGGACTTGGAAAGGTGTATTGAAGTAGTGTTTTAAAAACCAAAGAGAAAAGTTTATATTTGACCCTACAAAAAAACTGAAAGTTGTTGGAGTTTATTGAGTAGACATGTCAGACTTGGGCTTTAGTAATAACACTTTGTCAAGTATGTGAGATGGACTAGAGAGGGGAGAGATTTGAATTAGGGCAACCAATTAGAAGACTATTGAATTATTACAGATCTAGAGCAATGAGCTCAAATTTCGTCTTAGCCAAATTACTTGCTATGTGATCCTGGTTAACTTACTTAACTACTGTCTGTAAAGTGGAGATGATGACAGTACTTACCTCCCAAGGTTGTTGTGTGAATCAAATGCGATCATAGTTGTAAAATACTTTGCATACCTTAAAGAGTGATATAATTGCTGTTATTAATGTTTTATTAGAAACATCATTAATTATATTATCAAGAATAAAATAGATATAAGGGATTGATCTAGTAGTTCAATGATAAATATATCTCTCCCACATAGAACAGACCCATCACAACTTAGGAGAATAAAGATAAACTCTTGATTGGTTTCTGATAGGGTTGACCTATAAAATAATTATATGTTTGGAAATCTTGGGAAGATGAATTCTTATGGGAGGAGTTAATCCCTTGCACTGGCCTACAAAAGTGAGACAAGAGACTCACTGTGTATGCTTGTGTGTGTGTGTGTGTGTGTGTGTGTGTGTGTGTGTGTGTGTGTGTATGTGTCCTCTCTGCTTTTCTCACCTGCCCTATGAACAGATAAAATGTAAAAACAAAATCAACTATATCTATAGGGGTGGAAGTATACCTATACTTATCTGAGAAACACTCCCTGATCAATATTCCTTACATATTACTAAGCCTTCTTGTAAAGTTTCTTTCTTGTACTTTCTTGAGGTTTGGTCTAATAAAAAAGAGAACTGGATTTGAAGTCAGAGGACTTTAATTTGAATCCCGGTTCTACTTACTAGCTTTGTCAGACAATTGACTTGATCTCATTGAGTCTCAGTTTCCTTATCTGAAATTGGAGATTAAAATGTTTACCCCACAGAAGTACTGTGAGAAAAGCATCTCTAAAATCTTTTAAATGCAATAAAAATGTAAGTGATTATAATTGCAAAAATTCTTTCAAATCTAAAGTTTATTAAATAAAGAAATAAAATAGTACCTCCCCTAGATACTTGAGGGAAGGTAGAACAGAGGCGGGAAGGTAAAAACAGGAAGGAGAGAAGATTAAGGGGAAGAATACCTAGGAATTGTTATGGGAGAAACATCTTTTATTTACTTACCATGGTCATACTTCACCATCTGTCTTGCTATGTGACCCTACACCTATCATCATCAGATAGAGAAAAATTATGGTAGCCTCGCATCATCTTCAAAAGAACAGATAATTATCTTTACCCTTAAAAACCAATTCGATAACAGTAATTAGGAAATGAATGAAGAAATCATAGTCAATGTATGCAATGCTATGCTATTATACGTAAAAATAATTATGAATTGAAGAAGTCAGAGTAGGATGGGAAGATTTGCACAAGCTAATTCAAAGTGAAAAAGATTCAGTAGAACAATAGGTAATTACAAAATTATAAATTTAAAGATCATTAATGGAAAGAAAAATCTTGGCATTTAAAAATAATTATGGTTTCAGAGAACACATAATAAAACATACTTCCCTCCTTTTGGTGGAGAAGTAGGCAACTAGAAAAACAGAATGTTTTCATAGATATAGTCATTGAATTAGTTGTTTTCTCAATCATTTTTCATTCATTCTTTTTTTCTTTTATTTCTCTCTTCTTTCTGCTCTCTCTCTCTCTCTCTCTCTCTCTCTCTCTCTCTCTCTCCTTTCTTTTTTTCTTTCTTCTTTTACAAGGGAAGGGGTTGGAAAACAGCATATCATCAGATTATAGGATCATAGATATATATTTGGAAAGGACCATAGAGGTTATCTAGCCCAATCCCTTCATTTTATAAATGAGTAACCTGAGATCCAAGGAGATTAAATGACTTGTCCAAAGTCATACAGATAGCAAGCATCAAAGGCAGGGTATGAATTCAGGCCTTTAACTCATCATTCTTTTTTCCACTATAGTACAGCTAGGGGACATACCCAGAAATGTCTATGATATGAAAACAAAAAAGCATCAACCTCAAAAAAACTTCATTTTTAAGTCAAACAATCTCTCCTTCCATCATCCCCTTTTATTTTACCATGATTTATTTGGCCTGTGTCAAAATGAATACCTGTGTTTGGGAATTTATAGAGAGCTGGTACTAAGAAGTTGATATAATGATGAGCTTTTCTATTATGTGACACAGTGAGTAGGCAAACAAAGCATATGTACACATACTATAAAGCAATATAAATATAAATATAAATTCTTAACAGTTATGAGGAATCCACTCATTATAAGGGAGAGGGGTCATATGAAGGATGAAACATGCTCAAAGTGGACAAAATTAAATCCCCTAAGAATGGGCTTGCTTGATAACAGTTGTAGGAGGGGAAAATTTCTAAACAGACCCAGATGTGGTGAAAAAGTTTGGGGTTCTTTTGGGAGGTTACTTGTTTTTGGATATGGTTCACTTATTGATACCTGAACTTCTGGTGGGGGAATTTCTATATCAGCCTACAAACTGGTAGAAGGATTTAATAGTAACTCTAAGGCAGCAGAAGGAAAATGACTCAAGGACTCATGCAGAGTATCAAGCATTCATCTGTTAAAAAACTGAAAGCCTTGTCTGCCAAACACAGAGTCAACAAAGGAAAAGAGCTGTCTGTTTTGCCTATATGTTTTTATGGACTTTATAATTATTTAGCCTGAATGACTTTATTTTGGAGTATTATAATTATGAATGTAACAAAACCATAGATATAACATCAAAAATATAAAATTTACATTCATCACAGGCCCTAATTTATGTCTAATAATCAGAGAAAGTTAATCAAACAAAATTTTTTAAGCTGCATGCAAAATCAGAATAGACAGTGAACAAGGGTGTTAGGACATCCCTATGAGTTAAAAAAAATTGCACAGTTTTCCGTAATCTTGGAGTTGAAGGGAACTTTAAAGTCATAATTTCTTAGGTATTATTTAGAGTATAATTACACAGAAAATCTTTTTTATAATATCTCCTATGACAAGTCATTGTCTTTCTGCTCCAGGATGTCCAGTAATAGAAATTTCACAGCCTCTCAAGGATATCCCCTTTCACTTATGTTCAATGTGATCTTTACATAGTATTATTTCACAGATCATAGTATTATTTCACAGATACATATAAAAAATACTTGGGGGATTTATTGCCCAGCAGGTAAATTTTTAATGAGGTTGAGCATTATATGTTTCAATCAAATATTTATGTATTCAATACTATATTAATATGTTGTGAATAGGGGATAATAAATGAAAACTATATGGTGTTTAAAAGTTTACAATGCATTTTATATATATTTAAGCCTTTTCTAATCTCTCTCTGTCATTTAATATTCTGCTCTCCTCTTTTCCTTCTTCCAAATCAATTACTTTGCATTTATTCTTTATATATTTATTTATCTATGTAGTTATTTCTCTTTGGTTAATGTAAGCTCTGAAAATAGGAAATTCTTTGATTTGCCTCTATATCCCCTGTGCCTGGGCATGAGATAGAAATCTAATAAATATTTATGGATTGAACTGAAGCCTCATAAAAACTCTTTTAGGTAGATACCATTGGTATTCTTATCCCAACTTTACATATGTGGGAACCTATTTTTGTGGGAGCTATGGAAAATGGGGTTAAGTGGCTTGCCCAAGGCCACACAGCTAGGTAATTATTAAGTGTCTGAGACCAGATTTGAACCCAGGTACTCCTGACTCCAAGGCCTGTGCTTTATCCACTATGCCACCTAGCTGCCCCTACAATACTGTTCTTATAAAAAAAAAAAGAGGAGGGGTTAGCTAGGTGCCGCAGTGGATAGAGCACCGGCTCTGGAGTCAGGAGTACCTGAGTTCAAATTTGACCTCCAGACACTTAATAATTACCTAGCTGTGTGGCCTTGGGCAAGCCACTTAACCACATTGCCTTGCAAAAAAAAAATCCTAACCCCTCCCCCAACAAACAAAAACAGGAAATTCATTTGCCTAGAGTTTAGAACCTGCATAGAGTCCTATTCTTGTGTCCTCCTGGAAGTAACTTAAGAAATTACTTCATTGATTAAAAGAGCATTTTTGAGTCAATATTTTCACCTATTTCCCTTTTTTTTGCATGTAGATAAATAAGAAGAATTAGGGAAAGAATATTTTGACTCTTAAAATTCAATGTATTTCAACACAGCATAAGAAGTATTATTTTGCCTTTGTAGTAAGGAAAATGTATTTTCTGTATGGCAAAAATTAAATTCTATTTATACAGATCTTCATCTCCCATGAGTAAAAATATTCATGCTTATTTCTTGCTGGGACTGTTTTTGGAGAACAGGCTAGAGCATATGTCCTGATGGGGATGACCTATACTTTTGAAAGACACCCTATTGTGAGAACGTCTGCAATATGAATTCTTTTTTTTTGAATCAACCTAATTGGAAAAGAAAATTCACCAAGATAATAAATATGCCTGGATGAGCCCACAATTATTCTTTGGTGGAGCAATGCATGTGTGTATATGTATGTATGATGGAGCTATTATCTATTTACATATGTAGTACATATCTATTCATATAAATGTATGGGTATATCTGTATGTGTAATTGTTAAATTATGTTTAAATGCTCTCTTTCTTTCTCCCTGAAATTGTACTGAAAGAATAGAAAACAGTTTCTGATGTAATCTGATATTTGTAGCTGCACTAAAAGGTTCCAGAAGCCAAGCCGTATCAGAAAGTAGTGTGTCTAATCTTGTCTTGTGATAGTTGTTCTTGAAATGATTGAATGGACATTTCATTTAACACAAGATTCAGCAAAACATTATAAATAGAAGGGATGCAAGTACAGAAACTTGGAGCACAAAGTAAAGCAGATAAGAAAGTTTCTGATTGGGGGAAAGAAAAATGGGCATTTCTTGTAGTTAATAGTATCATGCAACTATGTAATTAAGATAACTGCCAGGATAGAGAAGCAGGGAAGTTATTTGTGAATTCTAACTCTGAAATATTCTTCATTGGGAAGATATGAATTAAAATCTGACATCAGATGCTGACTGTGTGATCCTGAACAAGTCACTTAACCTCTGTTTGCCTCAACTATAAAATGGAGATAATAAGAGGATTTATCTCTCAAAGTTGTTGTGAGGGTCAAATGAAATATTGCTTGTAAAGACCTTAGCACAGTCCCTGGTCCATAGTAATCACTATATAAACATTAGCTATTATTATTATTATTATTATTCCTATTCCCTCCTCTTTTTCCTTTCACTGTTTACATCCTAGTTCAAGCCCTCATTCTCTTCCCTGGTATTTTATAATAAGTAACATCCTAATTCTGTCTCTTGGCTTTCTCCTCTCCAAACCATTCTTCATTACTTGCTCAGGAAACTTCCTATTGCTTTCTTTTATCATGTAAATCCTTGCTCTATAACTCTCTATATTTGTCTAGTTCAGTTAAAAAGTCCCCATTCTATCACATGCAGGTAAGTAAATATGAAATTTATGCAAAGTAAATGCAAGTTCCTTTTGGAGGTTGTAACAATAACAATTGGGTAAATCAGAAAAAAGGCTTGCATGGAAAGTAGCAACTGAATTGGGCTTTGACTAGAAATTTCAAAAAAGTAAAGATGAAGGGGCAGAATAAGGAGTAGGCATGGGAGATGAAATGTTAAGGAACTGAGTTTTCCAATACAGTGTAGAATTTATGAGTGTAATGATGGAAAATAAATCTAGAAAGGTAGAGTGGAAACATTCTGAAAGGCTTTTGCCAAACTGAGGAGTTTGTACTTTATTTGTGGGGCAATAGGGAGCCACTAAAATTTATTGAGAAGAAGAGTAACATGGTCAGACTTATGCTTTAGGACTATCGGTAGCTAAATTTTGTTGTTTCTGCCTCCATATATCTCTCAAATTTGTCTACTCATATAGCTGTTACCTTAGTACAAATCCTCATCATTTTTCACCTTGACTATATGTCAATGATCTACTAAGTGTTTTTCCTGTATCAAATTTTTTCTTACTGTTGGTTGCTTCCAAGTATCTGTTGACATGAATGAAAAGTCCAAGGGATAGAGTTTCTGGTCAATTAATAATTAATTAATTTATTAATTAGGCTAGCTGATAATCAATAAATTGATGGTTAATGGTTTCAGTAAACATAGACAAAGTCAAGGAGATCACCGAATGCTTAAATATATTTATAAAAATGGTTGCCACAATAGGTGAAAATCAACCTTGATTGGTGAATAATTATTGAGGGGGTGAACTTTCAAATGAGAGGTCCTCCTTTTGAGAAGTGACTTGATCATGAGATTCAGATGCCTGTAGCAATCCAGACAAAGGAATCTACTCTGTTTGTTTTTCCCCTTCACAAGCTGGGTTACCCTAAATTCTAATAAAGGGTTGCAAGGGCATAGACTTACTATTTCAGAGCTGCAATTCACTTAGATTAGATTCTGTTTATACTCTAAACAGAAGTAAGGTCTTCTTGTTGGAAAAGGTCATGCCCAAAATCCAGGAACATGTTCTCAGAGGATTTAGACAATCTCATCTATCAGTAATGTCCTTCAGAGACTGACTTATAAGAGCTCGGCCCTGAATGAGGAAATAGAGAGAAGTCTTAAACATAATTAAATAATTGGTTATTCATATAATATAAAATAATAATTACTCTCACTGTCAAAGTGATTTCCCTTAAGTACAGATATGGGCCATACCATTACACTACTTAAGAAACTCCATTGGTTCCCTATTGCATCTAGGACAAAATAAAAATGACTCTTTTGAAGTAGTTTTTGTAGTATTCTTTTCAAGCCCTTCACAAATTGTCTGCAATTTATCTTCGTCATTTATATACCTTTTTTCCTTCCTGCATTCTAAGGTCCAGTTAAATTGGTCTTTTCTATGTTCTAACATGGCCTCCAATCTACTGTTTCTTTGCCTTGAAGTGGTTGTTTTCTATGCCTGTAGTTTGATCCTTCCTCAGTCCAATCTCACAGAATCTTCTAATTTCCTCTAAATGTAGTTTAAACAGCACCTTCTATAGAAAGTTTTTTCTGTTCTTCCCCCAACTGCTAATGCTCTCCCTAACACTGTATTTATTTAGATGCTGTTTGTATGTGTGTGTGTGTGGGGGGGTATGTGTCTATTCTTTCTTATCTCTCCAGCACCTATTACCCTTTCCATAAAAAAATTATCCTGTATTTATTTAGTTTCTTGCATATACTTATAAATATATACATGCTATTTTCTATCTATTAATTTATAAATTCCTTGAGGACAGCTACTGTTTCATTTTTATTTTTTTACTCAATGCCTAAAACTGTCTGGCGCATAGTAGGTGGTAAATAAATTTGATTGATTGATAGAATTGATCCAAAGGATATGTGTTCTCATCAATAAAAGCATTCCATCCAAAAGTGCAGATCACAATTATTAATACTTTTCTATCCTTACTTAAGATTCTTTCTCGAATCTTCTTATGTATTTTATCCTTGAGGTTCATCCATTGTGTTGGCATCTTCCTAACATTCTCTTGCCTGCATCTCCATCAATGGAACTACTATGATTTCCTAACATCTAATTAGCAGATTTTTTCTAATTATATTTTTTTGATATCATCACATAAATGATTACACTGTTTAAGTGCCTTTTTTGGAATCTGTTGTATCTCACTTTAGCCTACCATGCATCTCTCCTTTGCCCTTTTGTATGATCTTCTGCTTCTAGTGACTATGATCATCCCTGCCTCATAGGTGTATACAAGATCTAATGTATACTGGTGGAATTTTCCAAAGGCAATCTAATGCACTCCTTTCCCTTCATTCTATTCTGGGCTCTTGATAACCTATGTAATTTTTCTATTGATCATAAAAACTAAATAGGTTTCTGAGCAAGATGGTGAATGGTTAGCTTCTACCTTTTTAAAATTTTGTATATTGAACTGAAATTGATGGGTGTTCTAACACACGTTGATAAGGGTCTTGATATTTACTTACTAATCATCATCATCATAGCATTTACGTAATGCTTTAAGTTTCACAGCATGCTCTAATACGTTAACTCATTTCATTCTCATAGTAACTGTGAGAGGTAAGGTTATTATTCTTATTTCCATTTTAAGATGAGACAATAATGGCTGAGGAACTTGAACACTGGTCTTCCTGACTTTAAGATAAGGATTCTTTCCACTGCACTACCAGGAACAATAATTTCTATTGAATTGAATGCTGAATCTGCACCAAAACAAGATATTTCCAAGGAGACAAGGATATCTGTTTTGTGGTTAGATACTTTCTCTCATCCTAGTGAAGGTCTGAGAAAATTCTCTTTATCTTTTTTAAAGAAATGGACATGTTTAGTATTTGAGGAATTCTAGTTTTTTTTTTTTCTGTATCTTCAGCTGAAAGTCTAGGAAAAATGATTAAGATCCAGTTTTTGACCAAGGACAGGAGAATTTTCTCACTGGAATAAACTTTCACTATCCTTAGTCATGGATTCTTTCCCTAGGAGAGGAAATTCTGCTTAGTGGAAATCTACAACTCAGTAGTTTTGGTGGAAGATATTTTTCTCAAACAGGTTTTGAGTATTCAGGTAAGAAGAACCGTAGGAAGGTGTAGGAAACCTCATAGAAGTTGAATTTGATTCCTAGAACATACTGTCAGGCATTTTTTTTTCTCTGTCTTGTTTAAATGTCTTCATATATAGATTGTCTCCCCAAATTTAATATTGGCTCCTTGAGGATAGGAATTCTTTTTTTAATTTGATTCACTGATACTTTTTAATATCTACAATATAGCAAATGTTTAATATTGATTGATTCATTGGAACTTAGAGTTTAGAGTTGAAAGGAACATTATAAGTCATATGATCAATCCTCTTATTTTAAAGGTTAAAAAAATCCCAAAGCTCATTGATTAGTTCCAAGTCATATAAGTAGAAAGGGAAGATTCTTTCTTCCTACTTCTGTCATTGCAGGGAAATCAGCTTAAGGTGCTTACAGTCCTAATAAAGCTGTTTAGTTTAGATGATTTTTTTTCATCTAGATAATGTTTTTCAATGCCTTATATGCCCTTCAGCCCATTTTATTTACCTTCCATGACACACAACATTGGTATTATTTTGGCCCCTTTAGATTTTTATAGCGTGAATGATATAAAGATTTGGAAGTAGATTAAGCTCAGAGTTGTTCTGTGCTCATTGAGAACTGTCTTTTTGAAGTTCTGCTTTTCTTTTGTCTCTTTTTTCTCCCTTTTACTGTATTCTCACATTTTGTAACAGCAAAAAAGTTGGAGACAGTTGTTGAAAGAGTAAAGGGAATAGAAGAAGAAGAAAAAGGGGAAAAGCATCCTTCTTAGAACATATTCCGAAGAAAGAAATAGGAAAGCATATATAGATATCAATATAGTTATAGAGATAGAGAAAAAAATAACAAAGGTTAATAGAATATATGTATAGAGAGGCAAGTTTCCTGTGCATTTTATTCTGTGCATTTAAAAGCATAATTTGAAAAAGGTGCTCACAGGCTCCATGAAATCTATGTCAGAGGGATCTGTGACCCCCCAAAAATAACAAAAACAAGTACAAAACTCCAGCTCCAGAACACAATACCTGTTAGTCTACCTTGTGATCTTATTTTGAGAATGTGAAGAACTTCATGCAAATTTTCCCTTCTTCCAATTAGGGAAAAACATATTACCTGTTGGCTGGTTGATTTACCCTTCAGGCTTATCTCCCTTTCCAAGTCTTATGGATTCTGGCTCCTTTCCTTTCCGGCAGTTGGTTGGCTCTAGGCAGGAGCCAAGTCTTGATCTGGGAATGAATCCAGGACTATGGGGCAGTCAGGAGGCGAAAATGAGATGTGAAATTGAGACTGGGGCTCTCTTAGGGAATCTGGGATGTCTGATGACCTTATACATGCAAACCATTTGTTTAGTTGCTAATTCAGATTGTCGGCACCATGAATAGGACAATCCTTCCATTTGTTCTCTGGGATGTCCAGATATAATATCAAAAACATTTATGTTTAGCTCTTTATTCAATAGGAAAAGTAGTAGAATCAAGTAGGTAATGTTAAAGATATTGAAAACATCAATGTTTTCTTCATGTACATTTGAGAAGAAAATATTTTCCATCTGTTAATTCTTTTTTTTTTAGGTTTTTGCAAGGCAAATGGGGTTAAGTGGCTTGCCCAAGGTCACACAGCTAGGTAATTATTAAGTGTTTGAGACTGGATTTGAACCCAGGTACTCCTGACTCCAGGGCTGGTGCTTTATCCACTGTTCCACCTAGCCACCCCAGTTAATTCTTTTTTTTAAAAAGTATTTTTATTTATTTATTTTTCCAACAACATGCATGCAACAAGTTTTGAGTTTTACATTTACATTGCTAAGTTTTGAGTTTTACATTTTTCTCATTCCCTTCTCTCTCCCCCTGACAGAGAGAAATCTAATATAGGCTCTACCTGGGTAAATACTATCTTGTCAAATCCAAATAGAAGGAAAAAATTAGAGAGAAAAAAATGATATAATACATGATAACTTTTAAAAATTGAAGATAGCAAGCTTCAGTATACATTTAAACTCCACATTTTCCCTCTTTGGACATGGAAGGTATTTTTCATTCATCAAGTTTTTTAGAATTGTTTTTGATTATTGTACTGCTGAAATGAACAAGTCCACATAGCTGATCATCACCCAGTGTTGTTAGTGTGTATAATGCTCTTCTGATTCTGCTCATTTGACTCAGTTCATGTAAGTCCTTCCAGGTTTTTCTGAAATCCCATGCCTCATGATTTCTTATAGAACAACAATGTTCTATCACATTCATATGCCACAATCTATTCAACCATTCTCTAATTGATAGGCATTCCCTTAATTTCCAATTCTTTACTACCATGAAAAGAGCTGCTATGAATAGTATTGTACATGTGAGTTTTTTTACCCTTTTTTTTGGTGTTCTCTATGGGATGTAGTGTTGTTGGATCAAAGGACATACACAATTTTATTGCCCTTTGGCCATAATTCCAAATTGCTCATATCACAACTCCAGCAACAATACATTAGTGTCCCAGTTTTTCCACATTCCCTCCAACATTGATCATTTCCCTTTTTAGTCATATTGGCCAATCTGAGAGGTGTGAGGAAGCATTTCAGAGTTGTTTTAATTTGCATTTCCCTAATCAATAATGATTTAGAACAATTTTCATATTATATAGATACTTAATTTTTTTCACATGAGAATTACCTTTCCTTATCTTTTGACCATCTATCAATTGGGAAATGACTTGTTTTCTTATAAATTTGACTTAGTTCTCTATATATTTTAGAAATGAGTCCTTTATCAGAAATACTAGTTGTACCATCTGTTAATATATAAAAACTCTTTTCAGGCTTACTGGATTCATACTTTTTTCAAAACTCTTTGATTACTCAGGAAATTGAATGTGTATGTAAAGCTTACACAAAGAAATATTCACCAGTGCAAGGATTTCTGAGTGAAAATGTCATAGGATAATAGAATCCAAACTGAATGAGAGATAGAATGGCCCAGGGTAGAGTCCAAACTCTAGAATTAGAGAATTTGGGTTCAGAATCCCTCAGTATAAGTTTGGGCTTGCACCACTCACTTGTAGTCAATGGGAACTAGATTAAAATTCTTTTATAAAAGTTGTGTGATACTACTTAGTAGAGAAATGCAAATTAAAGCATCTCTGAGGTACCACCTCACACCTCTCAGACTGGCCAATATGACCTGAAAGGACAGTGAGCAATGTTGGAAGGGATGTGGGAAACCTGGGACACTAACACATTGTTGGTGGAGCTGTGAACTCATCCAACCTTTCTGGAGAACAATTTGGAATTTCACCCAAAGGGCAATAAAAATGTGCATAACCTTTGATCGAGAAATATCACTACTGGGTTTATACCCTGAAGAGATGATGAAAAAAGGGTAAAAACATCACTTGTACAAAAATATTCATAGCAGCCTTGTTTGTGGTGGCAAAGAAATGGAAATTAAGTGAATGTCTATCAGTTGGGGAATGGCTTAATAAACTGTGGTATATGTATGACATGGAACACTATTGTTCTATTGGAAACCAGGAGGGATGGGAATTCAGGGAAGCATGGAAGGATTTGCATGAACTGATGCTGAGCGAGATGAGCAGAACCAGAACATTGTACACCCTAATAGAAACATGGGAGTGATGATCAACCTTAATGGACTTGCTCATTTATCAGGCACAATTTGGGGTTCTCTGCAATGAAGAATACCATTGGGTATCCAGAGAAAGAATTGTGGAGTTTTAACAAAGACCAAAGACTATCAACTTTAATTAAAAAACACCCAGTTATCTTACTATGTAATTTTGCTATCTCTTATACTTTATTTTTTTTTTCCTTAAGGATATGATTTCTCTCTCATCACATTTAACTTAGATCAATGTATACTATGGAAACAATGTAAAGACTAAAAGACTGCCTTCTGTAGGGGGTGGGAGAGAGAAGCAAGAATAGGGGAAAAAATTGTAAAATTCAAAATAAATGAAATCTTTCTTTTATTTATTTTTTATCTCCTAAAAAAATATGGAACGCTTCACGAATTTGCGTGTCATCCTTGTGCAGGGGCCATGCTAATCTTCTCTGTATCGTTCCAATTTTAGTATATGTGCTGCCGAAGTGAGCACAAAATCTTTCTTTTATAAATGAAAAACTTAATGTGATAATAGTCTCTGAATCTCAGTTTTATCAACTATAAAATGAAGAAATCTTAGGCACATCAAGTCCACCACTCATTTTACAAATGATACAATTGTGACTCAGAGAATGAAATGTCTTAAATGATATCACAAAGTAAGCAAAGGGTGGGAGGCAGGATTTTACCCATATCTTCCTGAATTTAAATACAGTGCCCTTCCTAGCACTTTTAAGAAGTTTGATCATCTTTTTAAAGCCATTATTCTTCCAGATTTGGTCTATAGGTTAGAGTGGTGGGGAACAGAAGGGGAAGGGACTAAGCATTTATATGGTGCCCAGCATAATGTTGGGTGTTTTTATTTTGTTTATTTGTTTTACTGTCTCATTAGGTCCTCACAACAATCCTATGAGGTGGATGCTATTATTCAGTTGAAGAAACTGAAATAAACAGGTTAAGTGATTTGCCTAGGTCACACAGGTTGGTAAATATATGATTGAATTTGAACTCAGATCTTCCTGTCTCTATCTACTATACCACCTAGCTAATGAGATGCGGAACACTATAGTTTATGAATAATTAAGAATAGTATTCAGGAGACAATGAGAGGCTTGTAGTTGGTAGGTTATAATGCATAACAAATAATACTGAAGAAGAACCCTATTAAGGGATCTCATCAAAGAAATGACCAATGAAAAAGATGTGCTTGTTAAACTGAAGAAGGTACTAGTTTCAATCATTGGTGTCCTCAAGACATAGAGGGAGCTTCATGTACATTGGATAGTGGGATGGCCCTGGAGTGTGGATGAAATGGGTTGAAATCTAGTCTCTCACTCTAGCTATATGATCCTATATTAACCTCTGATTTCTACATTTCAGGGAATATTCATCTCCCAGAGTTATTGTAAGGACCAGGTGAGTTATTTGTAAAAGTACTTTGTAAAACTTAATGCACTATATAAATGTTTACTTTTATAAGAAGATAATAAGGGAGGATCTCTGTACATATTAGAGTACACACTATTGTAAACTTGTGGGAGAAAATGGACAAGAATTGCAAAGAATGAGAAGGCATGGATGCATTGCCAGATGTGATTCTATGAGAACCACCCACAATGGTGAGAACATAGAGCTTTTGAGTATTTCCAGCTCCCATCATACCTAGCACATAGTAGAGTAGTCATTCTTAATAATTTTTTTTGAATTTATGTGATTCTTATTAAAACATTCTATAAAGATGAAATGAATTTTAAGATATTTTGAAAAGTTGTAAGTACAGTATATCTATAAGCATTATTAAAACAGAGTGGAGGCAATTTTTTTTTGTGGCTGTGATTCTATAGCTACTTAGAGATGATGGGCTTGATATCTTTTACATAAGAAGTCTTGTTTTCCTATGTAAAACAGATAATTTAAAAACACTGACCGAGAGAGGAGCAAAAACTTCTTAAATAAACAGGATTTTCATGATTCTAATTATCTGTCAGAACAAGAAAAAAACTTATTACTGTGATAAAAATGCAACAGCTCTTCAATAAACATGTTTTCTCAGAGGACTAACTTTTTCCAATACACTTTCCTTCCTATTCTCCTCAATGTCTTGGATAAGGTCAATATAACACTCATTGGCTGAGGGGAGAATGACCAAGGTTACAAACCATGATATTTTAATAAGACAGTGTTTCAGAGAGACAGCACAGGCTAATGTTTTAGATTTAGCTAGCTTCAGACTCAAATAAAAGGGGTTCACATTCTGCCTCTGATATTTATTGGCTATATGACCCATGGAAAATCATTTAACCTTTCAATATTTTCAGGCAAATTTCTAAGACTATAAATGCTTCAGAGTGTTTGGAGATCAGTATTGAAATAAAAAGCTTCTTGTAAGATAAAAATTACACATCCAGGCCACAAAAGAAAATCAAAGAAAAAAAAAACACCAACAAAAACCTACCTAATATTTTGTTTCTGTGGAATTTGATCTCTTTCAACTATAGCTATGCATTGAAAAGTGTGATTTTCTCGGGGGCGGCTAGGTGGCATAGTGGATAAAAGCACTGGCCTTGGAGTCAGGAGTACCTGGGTTCAAATCCGGTCTCAGACACTTAATAATTACCTAGCCGTGTGGCCTTGGGCAAGCCACTTAACCCTGTTTGCCTTGCAAAAAAAAAAAAAAAAAGAAAAGTGTGATTTTCTGTACAAATTTATTTGTGGACTATAATTCTAATCTGCAGATTGGTGACTGGTCAATATAAATCTTCTGAAGAAAGCACTCTTCAGGCTTTTGCAGAGAATAATAATTTGCATTGGAGTCACTGGAGCAAATCAATACTTTGAGAACCTGCTTCTGTTTGGAAATCTGAGAATGTTTAGGGCCAACATGTAGTCATTTTTCCCCTTTGAAAGGTAATAAAACTATATTACCACTTCACTAATAAATCTTTATATGATTCTTTTCGTTTCTTTTTTTCTGAGTTTTTATTTATAGCTTTTGTTTGTGTCCAAATATATTCTCCCTCCTAAATTCCCCCAAAGATATACCATGTAACAAAAATTAAGAAAGGGGGAAATCAATTAAGTAAAGCTAACAAACATAACTGAATTTGCCAGAATATCCAGACTTCCATAGTTCCTAACTCTCTTAGTCTAATTCTTTGAAGCACAACAAGAGACTTTAAATTGTCATCTGTAATCAAAAGGAAAGGAAGGAAAATCTCAATCAGAAGCCAAGGCCAAAATTTGGAGATAAAATCAGAATATTTCACCCTCTGAAATTTAACATAACATGAATTAGGTTTTATAAAACCAATATAGTTAATTGTGGGTCTATAATGAAATCTTTCCTTTGCTCTATATCAGATTTCCTCTCTTCCTCTAAGAGAGAAGTTGGAAACTTTTTTTACTGTCAAAGATGGAAACATACATTTACACATATATACCTATATTTACATATATGTATATGAACATATATATATACATAAACACACATAAAACATCATCAAAATTATCAACTTAAAAATTATATATTTGTTCAATATTTAACTAATTCACCCTTACAAAGCTTCTATATTTCGAGTCCTGTCCATGGTTGCCATGGTAGTGCCAGACGTTCCCTGATTTGTTCTAAGAGAACATCACCTTGGATATTAGACCTTTTCTGATTCCCTGTTACTGCCCTCCCTTGAAAACTATCTTTGGATTTAATTACTTTACATATATTTATATTTATTCACTTTATACCTGTGCTGTTTATAATTGTATATATACTTGTTTTCTTTCCATTAAAATAGAAAGTCTTTGGGTAGATGATTTATTTCACTCATTGCACTTGTGCCCATGGTACCTAACACAATCTGAAGACAGAGTAGACACTTAATAAATACTTGTTGATTTATTGATATGCAGAAATAATTCTCCTTTAGAGAGTATTTGTACATGTTTTGTTAATGAAACTAGAGTATATCTCAATATCCCCTTGGAAGAAAATAATCTGTCAAATGAATCGAAATCTTGGAATCTGTGACACATTAGTGGCAAATGAAAGTCAAAGCAAAGCAACTTCACTTGTGTGAAGTTTAGAAAAGGGAGAACTGTTCAGTAAATAATTTATCACTGTATGCATTATCATCCAGAGTATAGGCTATACTGATTCCTTAATATGAGTAGACTTTCCCACTTATCAACTTTTTTATAGCAAACAGGGAGATATTTCAACTTATTTTAGCTTGATATTATCTCTTAAGATCATTCAATTCTCTTTATACTGAGTCTGAGTATATTCAGTCAACCAACATTCTGATTGTAATTTAGTTTCCTCCTGTGAAGATAATGTACAGACCTATTGACACCAGCTTTCTGTTACATTTTCTCCATGTAAATGAACAAAATGCCAGGCTAACTCCAAACCAATCTTTTGTGAATTTACCAGTTAGGTTCACCCAGAGCCAGGCCATCATCCCTGAAGGAATTAATAAAAGAGAATTTCAAAGATGCGAATCTATGAAATACATGTTGGTCAGTCCAAGGTGAGACAAACACTCAGTATTCCATTTTCTCAGAATCCAGTCTCTTTGTCCTTCTGTCATTCTTTGCAATAACAACATGGAGAGTATGCTAAAATCCCAGATTCCTCTCTGAAGATTTAGATTTCCAGACTTAAAATCAAAAAAGAATAGGGGCAATGAGAGAGTTTGTTCAAACAAGAGATGATAGAATTTCTGCTGGGAATATTTGGAGGGAAATTAAAACCACCCTAGAGGAAACTAGGGATAGATTACTGGGTCTGATGTCAGTAAGACTTGATTTTAAATCCTGCCTCAGATACTTAGTAACTATGTGACCCTGGAAAGTTAAATCATTATCATCATCATCATCATCATCAGAACTAGCACTTTATAAATATTATCTTATTTTACCTTCAAAAACATCTTGGGAGCTAGGTACTATTTTCCTAATTTTACAGATGAGGAAACTGAGACAAATAGGATTTAAATGACTTGAGCAGAGTCCTACATCTAGTGCCTAAGGCTAGATTTGAATTCAATAATTCTGACTCCAGGATCAGTGTTTTATCCATGGTGAAGCCTAGATGCCTCTTAATCTAATCTCTGTCTTATTCAATTTCCTCTATTATAAACTAGGGATAATAATAATAATAATAATAATAATAATAATAATAATAATACCTATTTTCCAGGTGTTATGAGGCTAAAATGAGATATTTGTAAAATGTGCTGTAAACCCTGAAGCACAATATCAATGCTAGTTATCATTATTATGTGTACTTTGTGCTTCAGATGTGTTGATAAATGTTCAGATCTGAGGGATTACCCTCCCTTTTTTTGTTTACAAGACTTTAGGGTTAAATGACTTGTCCAAGGTCACACAGCTAGGTAATTATTAAGAGTCTGAGGTCAAATTTGAACTCAGGTCCTCCTGACTCTAGGGCTGGTGCTCTATCCAGTGTGCCATCTAGCTGCCCCAGGGATGTGAAACTTTTATTCTTTTGTACAATTGAAAAGTCATGTCATGGAAACTGTAGCAATATTGTAGGGAGAGTGGTGATTCTTGAGTCTGACTGAAATTTAATCCTTCCTTTCAATCTAATCAAAGTGGAGCTCCATGAGAATTCTCATAAATCATAATGGGAGTTAAAAATGTTAGTATCTAACCTCAACCCAGGTCCATGTTTCCTGAGGCAGAAGCAATGCTTGGGTTATGGTTTGCAACTGATTATTTTGGAGTATCTATGGGTCTCATTCATAACATAACTGGAATATTCTGGAGATTATTGGCAAGAACACAAGGGGAGCAGTGACCACTGCCCTATGGAAAATAGATCAATCAGCAATTGCATTTAAAAACCAGAATGTGGTTTCCAAAAAACCAGTTTGAAAGAGAAATTAGCCACCTCTTTGCAAGAGATACTTAGATGAGGCTCATCAAAAAAAGCAGACCAACAAACAATATCTGCACAGTGGCAATTGACATCAGTGGTTTTAAAATTAGAGAAGAATTTTAGTTGGTTTAATTCTTAGGAGGTAAAATGTCCTGAACATACATGATCCTTTCCTCACCAAAGGCAAGAGGACACCAGTGCATTTGGGAGTAGTATTTTCCTTCTTCTTCACCTTGCTCTTCTATAGTAGTAGAGAAATAATTTGGCATAGCAGAGAGAGGACTAGCTTCAAAGTCAGAAAGACCTAAAGTACTACATATGACACATATTTTCAATGTTACCTTGGGAAGTCCCTTCTCCATGCTCTGCTCTGGGAAAGTGCTGACCTGCATTAGGAGGGGAAGTTCCCTATATCAATAATATCACAATTCTACTCCCTATCAATAATTTACTTCTTATAATAATATATTTAAGAACCTTGGGTTTAAAAAAAGAAAAAATATTAATAGGAACTTTTAAATCAGTGGTGACTTCAGATTTGCCTTGGACCATATTTGAGTACAGCACAGACTCCATTATAAAAATGGCAAAAACTTGTACTTCATTTGGTGTCATTCAAATGCACTATTTTAAAAACACATAGCAAATGTAAAAAAAAAAACTATGAAGAGTTATTTGTAGAAAGGAAGAAGTTTATTTTTTGCAATACTTCTTGCAATTCCTTTTTACTACTTAGTGGTGTTGGTAAATTTTCAAACTGTGTACTTTGAGAGTCAAGGAAGAATCTCACCTAAAAGGCAAGTTGATGAGACTGGTGATAAATGAAATAAGAAACCAAACTGCAATGAAAAGAAATGTATTAGTACCTTAAGGAAGACTGCTTGCTGGCAGAAACTTATATTTTTTTCAGGTTTTTATTGAGTTTCTAAAACTTTACATGCTCTTTTTAAGAATATGTAGCTAATCATTTGTATTCTGAAATAGAAAGAAAGTGAAAGATAAGTTTGTCCAAGCCTCAAGGATACAGCAGTTGATAAATAAGCAAATTTACAGTAAAAATCAGGTTTGATCCAGAGCATGTTTTCTCTATGCATGATCTTATCAGAAAGTGCCAAGTGGGCAGGAAATTTTTAATATAATATCTCCAATTTTCCTTAGTGCATCCTGGATATTATTTTAGAAACAGCTAGGTGCTGCAAGAGATAGATTACAAGATATGGAATCTGGGTCACAAGTTTTAATCTTCCTCATACACTTATTAACTGTGTGAGCCTGGGAATTTAACCTTCCTTAACTTCAATTTTTTGTAACATGGAGATAAAAACAGTATCTAGGGGCAGCTAGGTGGCATAGTGGATAAAGCACCAGCCTTGGAGTCAGGAGTACCTGGGTTCAAATACGGTCTCAGACACTTAATAATTACCTAACTGTGTGGCCTTGGGCAAGCCACTTAACCCCATTTGCCTTGCAAACACCAACCCCCCTCCCAAAAAAAACCCAGTATCTACCTAAAAGGGTTTTTATGAACATCAAATGAGATAATATATATGGAATACTTTGAAGATCTTAGAGAATAATATAAATGTTAGATATTTTTGTAATTTTGTTTTTTGTTTTTATTTTAGTTATTCTAGATTTCTTTTTAAAGGATATTTTATGTATTTCATTAAATATTTCCCAATTACATGAAAAAATAATATTCACTTAAATTTTTTAATTCCAAATTTTCTTCCTTTAAACTTCCCCTATTCCACTCCTTGATAAAATAAATATAATATCAATTATATATTTTCATATTAGCCTTTTTGCAAAAGAAAACACATTTAAAGAATGATTTTTTTTTAAAAAGTATGCTTCTTTCAGTTCTCTCTTTGGAGGTAGATAGCATTTTTCTTCATGGGTCCTTTGGAATTGTCTTGGATCTTTGTCATGGCCATATTAGATTTAAATCTTTTTCAGTTGAGCAGTCTTACAATATTGCTATTACTGCTTCTACTTCTGATCAATTGTCATTAGATCATAAAAATTTTCCCAAGTTTTTTCTGAAACTTACCTCCTTGTCATTTCTTACAGTACAATAGTAGTCTATCCTATATACAACAACTTAATCAGTCTTTCCCCAATTGAGGGGCATTCCCTCAATTTCCAATTCTTTGTTACCACAAAAAGAGCTACTATTAAAGTTCATATGATTATCAGTATCTTCTTTACATACATTATACAAACAGTTAAACATCATTAAGTTTCTTATAATTAGTCCTTCTCATCCATCCCCTCTATGGTTCACCTGAGTCCTGTACTTGGAGATCAAACTTTCTGTTCAGTTCTGTTCAACAGGAAAGTTTGAAAATCCATTTTTTTTTCCCTTGAAAGAGGATATTTAGTTTTGCTGGGTAGTTGATTCTTGATTTTAAACCAAGATATTTTGCCTTCTGGAATATCATATTCCAAGCCCTATGAGCCCTCAATGTAGATGCTGCCAGATCCTATATAATCCTGATTATAGAGCCATGGTAGTTGAATTGTTTGTTTCTGGATGTTTTTAGTATTTTCTCTTTGACTTGGAAATTTTGGAATTTGGCTATATATTTCTGGAATTTTTTTTCTTTTGGAATCTCAGGAGGTGATTGATGAATTCCCTTAATTTCTATTTTACCTCTGCTTTTAGGATCTCAGGGCAATTTTGCTGTATTATTTCTTGAAAAAAAGAAGTCTAGGCTCTTTTCCTGGTCATGATTTTCAGGTATCCCAATAATTTTAAAATTACCGCTTCTGGATCTTCTTTCAAGGTCAGTTGTTTTTCCAATGAGATATTTCACATTTTCTTCTAAATTTATTTTTTTTTGTGTAAGGTTTTCTTTCTTCCTGAGTTATTGCAAAGTCATCAGCTTCCTTTAGTTTCATTTTGCATTTGAAGGAGTTATTTTCTTCTGAGAGCTTTTTTATCTCCTTTTCCAGCTGGTCAATTCTGCTTTTAAAGGACTTCTTCTCCTCATTTGCCTGTTGTGTTCCTTTTTCCATTTGGCTTAAACTGGTTTTTAACATATTATTTTCTTCCATTTTTTTGTATTTCTTTTATCAAGCTATTGACTTGGTTTTCATGATTTATCTGCATCACTCTCATTTTTCCTCCCAATTTTTTCCTCTACTTCCCTTAATTGCTTTTCAAAGTCTTTTTTGAGCTCATCCATAGCCCGAGCCCATTTTCTTTTTCTCTTGGAAGTTTTAGATATAGAACTTTCAACTTTGTCATCTTCTGAGTATGTATTTTGGTCTTCCATGAGACCAAAGTAATTTTCTATGGTCAGATTCTTCTTTTTTCTGTTGTTTGCTCATTTCTTCAGCCTATGACTGATTTACTGCACTTCCAAGGCTCTGGGGGATTTTGGAGACAATCTGCAGGGACCTTAATTCCTCCAACATCTTATGAGAGTCTCTGACTCCTCGCTTGCCTGTGCTCTGGGATGTGGATGACTACAATGCTCCCCTCTGCCTTGGAACTCTGAGGAGGGTCCCTCCTCAGCTATGGTAGTATGGAGTCCAAACTGCACCCTGGATCTCAGTGTGGGCAAGCAGCAGAGTCCTGCTCCAGGGAGAGCAGAGAGACCTCTGCAGTCTCCCCTGACCCCCTTACCATCTGGGGGCTGAGACCTCTGGAAGTGCTGGGTGACTCTGCTGATTCCTGCTGCAGGCTCTCACAGCAGGGCTGCTCTGAAGCTATCTCTCCACTTTGGTGTGACAGAGTTCTTTCACTACCTCTTCCAGTTGTCCCCACTGATCCATGGGCCAAGAGATCTGGAAACCAACCTCTCTGCCACAGACCCAGGTGCCCAACCCGACTGCCCTGTGTTATAGCTGAGGCTCTTTCCAACACCCAGTCCCAGTGGAACAGACCTTTCCTGCAGAATTTCTAGTTTCTGTGGGTTCTGAAATTTTGGCTAGAGTCATAATTTGATGACTTTCAAAGTTTTTGGGGGGAACGAGTTTCCAGGAATTCCTGTCTTCACCCACCATCTTGTCTCCACTTGATTTCTTTTTCTTTTTTCCTCTTATTCTGTGTAGTTTTATTTTTGTAAATATTTATCCATTTCATTCACATATACCAGTTTTGGGCAAAGCAATGATTTACAATTAATTTTATTTCATCTTCATTGGTGGTGTATCCACCAATTTCATTTTTGATATTTGTATTTTCTTCTTTCTCTTACTCAAATTAACCAATCTTTTTCTCAAATTAACCCTTGTTACCAAACTAACTCCTAGTTTTATTTGCTGAAATGCTTTACTTTCAATTTTTAAAATTTCTCCTGTGATTTTCAGAATTTCTATTTTACTATTTTTTGGAGATTTTTAATTTATTCTTTTTCCAAGTAATTTTTTAGATGCAAGCTCAATTCATTGATCTTCTTTTTCTCTATTTTATTGATGTGTGTCACCCTTTATGTCTAAATCCTGTACCCATTTTGATATTATTTTGGTATAGGGTGTAAGATGTGAGTCTATGCCTAGTTTTTGCCATACTATTTTTCCAGTTTTCCCAACAATTTTTGTCAAATAGTGAGTTTTTATCCCAGAAGCTGACATCTTTGGGTTTGTCAAACAATAGATTGCTAAAGTCTTTTACTGCAGGTTCCTTTGTACCTATCCTAAACCACTGATCCAATACTCTATTTCTAGAGTATTTCTACTTTATTTCTGCTATTCCAATACCAGGCAGCTTTGATGACTGCCATTTTATAGTATAGGTTTAGATATGGTAGAGTTAGACCTCCTTCCTTAACATTTCTTTTCATCTCTTGCTATTCTTTACCTTTTGTTGCCTCAGATGAATTTTGTTACTATTTTTTCTAATCTGATAAATTAATTATTTGGTAGTTTGATTGCTATGACACTGAACAAATAATATAATTTGGGTAGAATTGTCATTTTTATTATATTAGCTCAACCTAACCATGAGCAATTGACATTTTTTAATTGTTTTGATCTGACTTTATTTGGGTGAGAAGTGCTTTGTAATTGTGTCCATACAGTTTCTGCCTTGGGAACTAGATTCCCAAGTATTTAATGTTTTCTACAGTTACTTTAAAATGGAATTTCTCTATCTATTTCTTGCTCTTGGGCTTTGTTGTTCATATATAGAAATGCTGATGGGTTTTTTTTGGTTTTATTTTATATCCTGTTACTTTGCTGAATTTGTTAATTGTTTGGATTATTTTCTTGTGTTCTCTTAATGTACTATCATATCATCTGCAAAAAAGTGAAAGCTCTGCTTCCTCATTGCCAATTCTGATTCCTTCTTTTTTAATATGAAATCATTTCTCCTCATCTGTACCCTTTATCCATATAAAATCCTTTAAACTTCCCTAATAATGATAAAGTTCTTAGAAGTTACATATATGATCTTCCCATTTAGAAGCAGCAGTTTCTTTTTTTATTGAGTCCTAATGGTTTGTCTTTCATATTTACCTTTTTTTTTGGCTTCTCTTGAGTCTTGAAAGTAAGTTATATTTTCTATTCAGAAAGCTCTTGGTTTGTTTTGGGGTTTTTTTTAGGTTTTTACAAGGCAATGGGGTTAAGTAACTTGCCCAAGGTCACACAGCTAGATAATTATTAGGTGTCTGAAACCGGATTTGAACCCAGGTACTCCTGACTCCAGGGCCAGTGCTTTATCCACTATGCCACCTAGCTGCCCCAAGAACCATCATCCTTAAATTATCTCTCCTTGATCTAGATTTCAATTTGAGGCATTATTTTAAAGTTGTTTGGAGGAGACTGTTGGGAGACAACAGCTGAGTGTTTCTTCTACTCTAGCATCTTGGCTCGTCTCCCAGAAATCCTTATGCTAGGAATCTTCTTGACCTTATTCTTAGGGAACCTATGCTTTTCTAAAATATCATACTCATGCTGCTTTCTGCTAATCTTCTCTAGAATTTGAGTCCATTTTCTTCCTCTCAATTTTTCTATGTTTTCCCTCCCCTGACTCTCTCCTGGGTGCTACCTCTTTCCAAAACTTTTTTTAGTTCCTTATTAAAGAGCATCATTATCATATATTTTCTCTATAACCACATTTTACATAGCTTTTAAGACATCCACTCACACAAAACACTAGCTCCTTCTCTGAGGTCTCAATTATAGTGGGAAGGGTGCTAGATTTGGGGTTATAGCATCTGACTTCCAGCCTTGGTTCTATTACTTACTACTTGTGGATAATTGGGCATATCACTTAACTTCTCTTGATCTCATCTCTAAAATGAGGAATATTAACAAGATGGTCTCTAAGGTTTCTTTCTAGATCTGAGATCCTATGAATGCAGAGATAGAGAATTACTCAAATAAATAAAAAATTCAAATTGTAGATATCATGAGTTTAAGGGAGGAGGAGAGTCAGTTACCAAGATAAGATTACAGTCAAGGTCTCTGACTGCTTCAGAAGAATGGAGTTATCAATCAGCAAACACTTATCAGGTACTTACTATATATCATATAAAGAACTTGTAATTAAGGATTCAAAGACAAAAAAAGAGTACAGTTCTTGCCCTCAATAAGTTTACATTCTATGGGAATAAACTTGCAGACAGGTAAGTAAATACAAAGTGATGGGGAGGGAAGAATGTTGGTACAGCAATAGTAGCTACAGAAATCAGGAAAAGGCTCACATAAAAATTAGCATTTGAACTGGTCTAGCTAGGGTTTCCAATAGAATGATATGAGAAAGAAGTGCCTTTCAATAGCCTGTGCAAATGCACAGTAACAGAAGAGGGAATATTGTGTATTGGCAATGACTTAAAGGTCTGTTTGGCTGGTCTCTGGAGTTCATTAAGGGAGCAATAGATCTAGAATGCAGGGGGCAGAAATACTTTTGTGAGATTCTGGGAAACTAGAAAGTAGCATGAGAGAATAATTTCCCTTCATCTGTACCATTTATCCATGTAAAATCCTTTCAACTTCCCTAATAATGGCTATTTAGGATTTAAGTTTAAGATGCTAAGAATAAAGGGCACTAAAATGGTATGTCCAGGAGAATATCTGGGACATACTTTGCTTACTTCATAATTTTGCCCAAGGCTGGTCTTGTTTGAATTTCTCTTTCTTATTTAATTCTCTAAACAATACCATATGCCCTCTCCTAATGACTTCTGCCTCATAAGCCATAGATCTCTAGCTCAAAATCCTACCATATTATGAATCTCTGTCCAAGTTACTCATAATTATATTATGAGTCTGCCCAGGCAAAGTTTTGGGACCTTGTTCCTTTGGCAGATCCCTTTTTTTCTGGCATTGATGATGTCAACAAGCTATAAAATCTCATTTATGAAGTTAGTTATTTGAAGTAGTATGAGCTGTCTTGCTTCTTTGCTAACATATGGATAGTGACTGTTGATTCATGGCAAGTGTATATATTGATGCCACGAACTTGACCCTTAAAATAGGGTATAACAAGCACCATGATGATGGTGATGATGATAACTAGCATTTATATGATGCTTTAATATTTGAAGTACACTTTGCATTTTATATCATTTGAGTCTCTCAAAAACTTTGGGAAATAGGTTAGTCTCATCTCATAAATTAAAAAAAAATTAGGTTTGTAGGAGTTGCTATTTGTCCAGGGTCATAGACTTAATAAAGAAACTGATTGGATTGAAACTCAGGTCTCCCTGACTCCCCAAGTCTACCTTTTCCTAGATGGAAATAAATTTAGTTCCCTGGAGGGAGACCTGTACATCCATAGGACCCATCCTGGAGCTACAAAAAAAGGCAACAGTAGAATTAGAGTCTGCTGTGGTGGATAATGGAAGGCAGACTAGTGAAACATCAAGGGATCAAGACAAGATAAAGAAGAGGAAAACCAGACCTTGTGAATTATGTGAGCTCTACAGAACTGAGGAAAGGCAATAGACCTTAAGTGATTTCCCTTGTTAAGGGGAATCTATCCAATTTGCAGCACTCAAAATCTGGGGACTACATAGGTCCATGGGAAGTGGGGTTCATCATACAAGTAGGATGACAACTTTTGTTTTCTTCTTGTAGAGGTCTCTGTGAAAACTGAGGATCATTTAAGAAGAAAAGAGACTTATTGTCATAGCTACTATTTTAAATTTGGGGTGGGTTCCATGTATATTTTGTTTCAAAGGGTTAAATAAATTCAAGTCTATAGCCAATGATTTCTCAGTCACTTGAGTGTATCCTTGAGAAATTAAGGCCTTTTTCCTATTTATATATACTGAGACATGAATCAATTTTTGATGTTCCCAGGAAAAATATTGGGTTAGGGATATGAGTCAAAACAAAACAAAACAAATAACTGAGAAATTCCCAGGAATGAACCTTTTCTTTCTAAAGATAGACATGCAATTCAAGGCTATGGCTATCAAATAGCAATCAAATAGCCTAGCATAGGACTGTGAGTGGGCAGTGAATTCACCAAGAAACAATGGAGGAAGAAAACAAGATTCATTAAGAACTTATTATATGTTAAGCACTTTACAAATATCCCATTTGATCCTTACAACAATGCTGGAAACAGATAATATTATTACCCCCTTTTTACAATGGAACAGTTGGAGGCAAGCAGAGGTTGAGTTACTTGCTTGGAATTACATGGCTAATAAATATCTGAGGCTAGATTTGAGTCTTAGACTTTCTTATTTCAAGTCCATCTCCCTATTCACTTTGCCTACAGGTACAATAAGTTCTACAAGGCAGTTTTGCAGTTTTTGTGCCTATTGAGGAAGAGAATCTTTCCTTTAGACCAAGATATTGAGGTCAAAGGAATGCCTATGTTACTGGTCTCAGGATCCCTGGCTAAGCTGAATTGTTTCCTTAAAATAGATTCATGGTCTCATTTCTTGTGTAAGAATGTTAGAAGATTGTTGGAGGACTCACAAAGCTATGCACCACTTGTAAGAATTAGTACATAAATTTTTTCACTGTAATTTATTAATTTTCAAGTCCCAATTTGCATCCTCTCTGTTCAGTGCCAATGTTGTCATGGTAATGTAATGACATCAGGGCTTTGCTCCTTACCTATTGACTTTAGCAGGGTTGGGTAGTCAGTCAGAATACCTTAACAGGAAACAAAACAACCCCCCTAAATAAAAAACCTTTCAGAATCTGTTGAACCCCTATGTTCATTTAAAAAAATTTCTCTTATGGACTTCTTTTCCTTAATCCTAATTCCTTATACCAAAAATGATTATTCTGTAAACATGCTTAATACAAATGTGTATGTACAAATTCACTTGACTGTTCATCACTGAGGGAAGGGGGATGGGAAGGGAGGGTAGAAGGAAATTATGTAACTTAAAAATATACATATGCATATGGTTGAATGTTAAAAACTTTCATAACATGTATTTGCAAAAATAAAATATCAATTAAAAAAAGAATACCTTAACAGTTTAGGCAAAGTATTCAAATGTTTAAGGGTCTGATAAATTATATCAGGAGGAAGTAATCCAAGTGAGAAGCTGTGGGTTAAAATACTTGTGACATGGTTTTGTTTTAATGACTTTGAGGGAAGTTTCAATATGAGGAAGAGCTGAGAACTACAGATTTTATATGACCATTAAAATGAAACCTCTAAAAAAATGTACCATCCTTTTTCACTCTAAAAGTTGATACAAATCTCACTCAGAGAGGAAAATTACAATCTGATTTTAACCTATTTTTTGAAAAAAGAAATCACTAAGTACAAGTCATCCACACAGCTCACATTCAACTAAACTCAATTTTACTCAATTTAACAAGCATTTATTTAGTTCCTGATATATTCTAGGCATTGTTTCTAGATGCAAAGAAAAAAAATGAAACCATCCCTACCCTCAAGAATCTTAGATTCTCATGGAATGACTTCTAGGATATGATGCTGAGTGAAGGGAGCAGAACCAAGAGAACAACAACATAGTGAGATGATCCACCTTAATGGAAGCATTTCAGAGAGTTCAGAGAGTTAGGACAACTGCCTTAGACCATCTATGGACAATGTTATTCCCATAAAGAAAAACAAAACAAAACAAAACAACAAAAACCAACCCTTCAGAATCTGCTGAACACTTTATAAAATTTATGTCTTATGTATCTCTTTCCCTTAATCCTAATTCCTCATACCAAAAAATGACTAATATGTAAACATGTTTATCCAAAATATGTATGTACAAGGCTAACCTGATTGTTTGCTGTTGGGGGTAGGTGGGGAGGGAGAGTGGAAGGAAATTTTGTAACTTAAAAATATACATGTGCATATGAATTAAAATAAATTAATTTAAAAAAGAATCTTAGATTCTACTGGGGAGGGGAATATAATATAAATGTAGAAAATTAAATTTAAAATATATGCATTGTAATTTCTGGAGACAGAGCACTAACAAACTATGGATAAAAAGGTGTGAGGAGGGGTAAGGGAAAGGGATGAGGATGATCTATGTGAAGAAAATGACTTTGGAGCTGATATTTGAAGGGAGTTTGGAATTCTAAGGCAAAGGTGAGGAGGAAGGAGTCTATTCCAGATCTGGGCAAAAGTGTTCAAAGGTAAGTTGTTGGGAGAAAATTTCTGTGAGGAACAATAAGCAAGCCAAGTTCACTGGAATTTAAATAAATATGGAAATGAATAATGTGTGGTGGCTTTAGAATGATCTTGAAATTCTTTACTAGAAAATTAAGCACACTTATTGTGGTTAAACTTCATTTCAAAAAATCCTAACTTTTTTTACTTCTGATATTTTAATGCAAATAATGTCTAACCTAATACAATGCCTTATTTATAATAAGCACTAATAAATATATTGTGATTTGAGCATCTACTCTATGTAAGTATTGCATATATTTTAAAAATTCTATTGAATACCTTTTGAAATATCATCATATGGCTCTATTTTTTAATCTATTTAATAGTCAAAAAGAGCTTTTATCTGAACTTTAATCTGTATGAGTGTTGCCCTCTTCTCCCTAATGGAGATGTTTCCTATTTGATTTTGTATCTCTAGCACAGAACTTGACAGAACTTGACTCAACTTGACTCTGTGTGTGTATGTGTGTGTGTGTGTGTGTGTGTGTGTGTGTGTGTGTGTGTGTGTGTGTATGTGTGTGTGTGTGTGTGTGTGTGTGTGTGTGTGTGTGTGTACTACACACTTATTGAATAGAAGACTGGATAAGGAGACTAAGATATTAATTGGATCTTGAAAATTAATAAACTACAGTGGAAAATTTTATGTATTAACTCTGACAAGTGGTGCACAGCTTTGTGAGACCTCCAACAATTTTCTAACATTCCTGCACAAGAAATGAGATCATGAATCTATTTTAAGGAAACACTTCAGGTTAGCCAGGGATCCTGGGACTGGTAACATAAGGATTCCTTTAACCTCAATATCTTGGTCTAAAGGAAAGATTCTCTCCTCCAGCAGTTGCTAGGAAGGAATAAGAAGTTCTAAAAGAGAAGAAAAATTTAATAAAGAGTAAAGAAAAGAAGAGAAGATGAAGGAAAGGAAAACCTCAGTCTAAAACTGTGAGTTCTTTGATGAGTACTGAAGGAGCTTGGACCTAAAGAAAGAACAAGAGGCTTTTCTCATACTCTCTGGATCATTATGTTCCATGCTATAGTAGAACCTTGAGAAAATCTCAAATCAAGTTTATATGTGGTTTTTGTATAGAATTTTTCCCAAAATGGTTTAACAGAGTCATTTCTAGAAAAATTACTCAACATGCAAAGCAGTAGGTACCAGATTTAGGATAGATGTTTATTTCTTCCACTAGAAAAGAAATGCATAAGAGACAAAAAGCAAAAGACAAAGACAAAGCATGCATTGACCAATATTTAACATATGAAACAGCAACTCAGAACTCCTATTGTGCTCACATAGAGGTAGAAAAAGATTCCTAAAAAACCCCTGGGTATATTGAATAGAATTTTGAAATTCACTTTGGACTGTAATTTCTGAGCACCAACAGAGAGTTCATATCTTAGGACCAGATAGGCATATATTGCTCATGGCATGTGGTCATGGCAGTAGACATCTTTGGTTCCAAGAAAGGTACTTTTTTTACAAAGCACATCTTACTCCCAATTAGCACTGAAGACCTCCTAATTTCTTGATCTAATTAACTGCTAAGACTAACCTTCATTCCTGCAAACCCTTTCTCCCAATGGTAAATTCTTCCCAGAATCTCCATTTTGAAAAAAGGTCCTATATTAGCTATCACCTTCTTTGGACTTAATACTCATGCCTTTCCCCCTCCTTTTAACCTCCCTCATTAGAATTGAGGGCAGGAACTATTTTTTTTTTTTTTTTTTTTTGCTTGTGACTGTATCCTCAGCCCTTTGCCTGCCACATAGTAATTGCTTTAAAAAATTAATTATTGACCAAGACTAGACATGTACATTGTCTCAGGATTACTACTCAGTCGCTTATGCTTAGGGAAAGAAATACAAAGCAGCTACATAAGACATAATTTTTATAAACTGTTCAGATTTGAAGGATCAGTTTTTATTTTTCTTCTGTATGTGTTTTATTTTGTTTTTCTTTCTTTGGATGGTGATAACATTTTCCATAGCCAGTCTAATACAGCTGTCCTCTCTGAACTGCTGAGAGAAGTTGCTTTCATCAAGTTTGTTCATCTCACAATATTGTTGTTGATGTGTGCATTGTTCTCTTGGTTCTACTTCCTTTGTTCAGCATCAGATCCCATAAGTCATTTCATGCTTCTCTAGAGTCCGACCATTTATGATTTCTTATAGAACAAAAGTATTCCATAGTATTCATGTATTCTAACTTGTATAGCTGTTCCCTAATTGATGGGCTCCCCCTCAATTTCCAATTCTTTGCCACTGCACAAAGACTTGCTAGGAATATTTTGGAACATGTAGGACTTTCCCCTTTTTTTTTATAATTTCTTCTGGAACAGTAGTTTTCTATAGTGAGTTTTTTTTAGCTTTTTTGCTCATCTTTGTTGTTTTAGTTCTGCTCTTGCAGTATATATATATATATATATATATATATATATATGTATATACATATATATATATATATATATATATATATATATTATCCAAATTGGTTTTTTTTTTTGTCTGGGATTGGGGTCTAATTCCTGATTTGTCACTGACCAAGATGCTGCTTATGCAATCTTTGCTGACATTTATTTCCTCCTTTGTTTCCAGTTTCTGACTTAGCAGTGGTTTGTTCCCAATCCAGTTGTATCTTTTGGCCTGAGGTTCCCAGGGTTAAGACTTTGTTTGGGGTTGGGATCCTCCCTGTTAGGGAGGTTGGGATCCTACCCTGTCAGGACCTCTGCTGTTAAGATGTTGGGACTTCTATTGTACTGTGGCTTTTCCCCTCTCCTGGGCTTTACTTCCATCTTTCCCCCAAAGAGACAGACCTTCACTGAAGATATTACATGATGTCTACTGTTGAAAACTTCTTTGGATCTTCTCTTTGGTGGGATCTTTAGCTTTAACATCAGTTTAGAGGCTTCATTTATCTTTGGTAGAGAAAAGTTCTGGGAGCATGTTAACTTCAAGCTGCCATCTTGGCTCTGTCCCCAAAATCTTTGGAATTTTTTTTAGCTAATTTGAGTACTACAGAAAACAAAATAAAGAAATTAAGAATTGAAAACAAACAAAAACTTTAAAAAATATTTCAATAGACAAAGCATATTGATCTTGCTCATCAGGAGTTGTTCCTTGGTCATACTCTGTAAACGCACAGTGGCCTGGAGCCAGAATTTAATGGACCAGATTGTCTTTGGAAAATTTTTGAAATGAAAAGATTTAAAATATCTATAATTTTTCAATGCTATTCAATGCTACTCATAGCTATGAGTCATGGAATGTCATAGGCATTGAAGGATTGAAATTAAGAGGCAATTGAAAAATACCTGTTTGGTACAAATAGGCTATAATACTTTGAACAAAAAAGTGTGAGGGGGGGATTTATGGAGAAGTTGTATAAAGGATGTTATTGAAGAAATGTATGATTGGGAATAAAAAGATGAAGTGATCCACATGATGTCAAGAGAAAGAAATTATTAGAGAAATCTATGATTGGAAAAAAAAGAACTAATCTTCATGATTTCGATAGAAAGAAGGGAAGGTATTTAGTGTAAAATTCCTTTGTGCTAGAGTAAAATATGGACAAGAGTCCCAAAGGATAGGCAAACAAGGATAGATTGCAGTTGGCATTGTTAGAAGCTATATTTACTTTTGTGAAAGAACAGATTCTTTCCAGTTTAAGTTTTAAATATTGCTTTTAATTACTTATTTGTTTTGACAGTCTATGCTGATGGTAACATGTTTGTGAGCTCTTTTCAATGGTCAGTTGAATAGGAATGATGCAATAAAAAATCAAAATTGGTAAAAACTTGTAGGAATGTGATGTTTTGGGTTTTTTAAGGCAGTGGGGTTAAGTGGCTTGCCCAAGGTCACATAGGTAATTATTAGGTGTCTGGGGTCAGATTTGAACTTAGGTCCCCCTGACTCCAGGGCTGGTGCTCTATTCACTGCACTACCTACCTGCCAAGGAATGTGATATTGATGTCCAACCCTTAGCACAATGCCTGGTACATATTAAGTGCTTAATAAGTATTTATTGATTAAGAAGAATGTGTGTAACATGACAATCATGTGATTAACTCTGCATCTGTGTCACTTATGTGGTTACAAGATACTTTTTAAAAAAATTCATCTATTTAATTATTTTTTAACATTTATCCATATGCATATGTATATTCTTAAGTTCCAAAATTTCCATCCACCATCAGATCCCATCCCCCTTCCCTCAGCAACAGTCAAGTTGACATTGTACATACATATTTTTGATGAACATGTTAACAGATTAGTCATTTTCTGTATGAGGAACTAGGATTAAAGGAAAGAGATACATAAAAGATAATTTTTATAAAGCGTTCATCAGATTCTGAAGGGTTGTTTTTTTGTTTTTGTTTTTGTTTTTATTTTGTTTTGTTTTTCTTCCTCTGGATGGGGCTAACATTGTCCATAGCTGGTCTAATAAAGTTGTCCTGAGGTTTAATAAGGTTGTCTAATAAGGTTGCTGAGAGGAACTGCTTCCATGAAGCTTGATCTTCTCGCAGTGATGTTTCTAATATGCATATTGTTCTCTTGGTTCTGCTCCTTTTACTCAGCATCAGATCTAGTAACTCATTCCATGATTCTCTAGAGTTCGACCCTTTATGGTTTCTTATAGAACAATAATATTCTATAATATTCATATACCATAATTTATTTAGTCATTCCCCGATTGATGGGCATATATTGTACTCATATGTAGGTTATTCCTGGACCACATTAATCACTGTCACATACTATTAATTCAAAATTTCTTTTTTTTTAAAAAAATTAAATATTTTCTTTGTTTTTTCCAACTACATACAATGATAGTTTTTACCAATCATTTTTAGCAAGGTTTTGAGTTTGACAATTTTTCTTCCTTCCTCTCTTCCCTTCCCCTCCTTGACAGAAAGAAATTTAATATAGATTCTACAGTTATAATCATACTAAACCTAGATTCATATTGATCATGGTGTGAAAGAAAACTCAAATTCAAATGGAAGAAAAACAACATTAGAAATAAAAAAGACATAATAAAGCAACTTTTAAAAATTGAAGATAGTAAGGTTTGGTTTTCATTTAAACATCACAATTTTTCTCTGGAAATGGATGATATTTTCCATCACACTGCACATACATATTTTTGATAAATATGTTTACAAACTAGACATTTTTGGTATGAGGAATTAGGATTAAGGGCAAGAGATGCATAAAAGATAATTTTTATAAAGTGTTCATCAGATTCTGAAGAGTTTTTTGTTTTGTTTTGTTTTCTTTTTCTTCCTCTGGAGGGGGATAACATTGTCTATTGCTGTTCTAATAAGGTTGTCCTAGCTCTCTGAACTGTTGGGAAGAACTGCTTCCATCAAGGTTGATCATCTCACAATGTTGTTGTTATTATGTACATTGTTCTTTTAGTTCTGTTCTCTTTTGTTTACTTTTTAAAGGAGATTTGTTTCTAATATGCATTCAAAGCGAGGAAAAATGTATGAACTAGTACAGAATGAAGTCAACAGAATCAGAAAAAAGATTTATAAAACAATATTATAAAAAGTGACAATTTGAAAACTTGTATAAAAAGATGAAGAATGAAATGAGCAGAACCTATAGTTCAATTTATTTTTTATTTTTTATTTTAATTTTGCAAGGGAACAGGGTCAGGACCAGTGCTCTATTCACTGTGCCACCTAGCAGCCCCTTGCAGATCAATATAAGAACAACTTTAGAAAGACAAAAAAAAAAAAACAACCCCAAACCAAAAAACCCCAAACTATCCAATTACTTTTGGTGAGATGATAATGCAGGGTATAGAGTTTAATATATTTTTTTTGAACATGGACAATGAGGACATTTTCTTTGCTTAACTTTGCATATTTGTTACATGAAATTTGTTTTCCTCCTTTTTTTTTTTGGCAAGGCTATAGGGTTAAGTGTCTGAGGCTGGATTTGATTTCAGGCCCTCCTGACAAGAGAGCAAGTGCCCTATCCACTGCGGCACCTAGCTGCCCTTCATTTTTTAATGTAGTGTGGAGTGAGAAGAAAATGAAACATATATATTTTTCCTTTTTTAAAGATTTTATTTATTTTGAGTTTTACAATTTTCCCCCCTTAATCTTGCTTCCTTCCCCCTACCCCTCATAGAAGGCTGTTCATCTTTACATTGTTTCCATGGTATACATTGATCTAAGTTGAATGTGGTGAGAGAGAAATCACATCCTTAAGGAAGAAAGGTAAAGTATAAGAGATAGCAAAATTATATGATAAGATAACGTTTTTTTTTTCTAAATCAAAGATAATAGTCTTGGGTCTTTGTTTAAACTCTGCGATTCTTTCTCTGGATACAGATGGTATTCTCCATCACAGATAGTCCAAAATTGTCCTTGATTGTTGCATTGATGGATGGAGCAAGTCTATCAAGGTTGATCATAACCCCTATGCTGCCATCAGGGTGTACATTGTTTCTCTGATTCTTCTCATCTTGCTCAACATCAGTTCATGCAAATCCTTCCATGCTTCCCTGAAATCCCATCCCTCCTAGTTTCTAATAGAACAATAGTGTTCCATGACATCCATATACAACAGTTTGTTGAGCTATTCCCCAATGGAAGGACATTCACTTAATTTCCAATTCTTTTGCCACCACAAACAGGGCTGCTATGAATATTTTTGTACAAGTGATGTTTTTTCCCTTTTTTCATAATTTCTTCAGGGTATAGACCCAGTAGTAGTAGTAGTATTGCTGGATCAAAGGTTATGCACATTTTTGTTGCCTTTGGGGGTAATTCCAAATTGCTCTCCAGAAAAGTTGGATGAGTTCACAGCTCCACCAACAATGTATTAGTGTCCCAGATTTCCCACATCACTTCCAACACTGATAGGAAAAATATATCTATAAATTAAAAATAAAATTTTAATTAAAAAGACATCATTAAACAGGAATAAAATTCAGCTTAAACACAATAGACAACATGACAGTATATCCTTTTTAAAGGCTAAAGTCCATTATTCATATCTTTTAACAAATAGCTCCATGTAATATCAGTTGTAGTTACTTTTTGGCCTTTTACTTGTTTTCAGGAGTAACTTGTTTAAAGTTACTTGATAATTTGTTTAAAGTTATCAAATATGAAAATGTGTACATTTCATTAAAGATCTAGATTATCTAATATTGTTGGTCTTTTTTCAAAATCATTTTTTTCTATTCACTGCAAAATACTTTGCAGAGTCACTGCTTAATAGTAAAATTTAAATAAAATAAATAAGAAATTTATATGAATGAATTCTACCTCTATATTTTTTATCTGTTATTCTTCTTACAAATTTTATCATATAATTAGGTGAATTATCCCATTTATATTTTAATTACTTTTACATTAAATCTTTAGATTAATTTAAGTAACTTGGCCAACTTTAGTATATTAACTAAGCCTACTTTTGAATATTGAATATTATATAATTCTGATAATATTTCTATAAATATTATTTCATAATTATAAATTGATGTATTAGTATGCTAATAACCAGTTTGTCATTATTTCTTTCTAATATTTTCTCTTTCTTTGCTTAGTAACAGAGAAATGTCAAATGTTTTTGTATATTTATCATACTGTAATCTATTTCTAAAACTGTTTGTTTTTTATTATTTAAAAAATAATTTCTCCAAAGTGAGAAGTTTTTGATATAATTTCCATCTTTTTTATTAGTAGGAAAGAAGATATGCATATACTAAAAAATAAAGACAAAAGTGATGATAAATTGTGGTTTGATTTTGCCTTAATTATGATGCCTTCATGAGTCCAACAATATTCTTTTTTTTTTTTGCAAGGCAAATGGAGTTAAGTGGCTTGCCTAAGGCCACACAGCTAGGTAATTATTAAGTGTCTGAGACCGGATTTGAACCCAGGTACTCCTGACTCCAGGGCCAGTGCTTTATCCATTGCTCCACCTAGCTGCCCCCCCAACAATATTCTTTTTTAAAAAATTTAATTAAAAAAGTTTGCATGCAATAACAATTTTTAGTGTTAGTTTTTAAAACTTTGAGTTCTATATTCTCTTCCTTCCTGCCTCCTCCCCCCCCCACATTGAGAACATAGTCATGCAAAACATTTCCATAGTAGACATGTTGTGAAAGAAAGCATAGTCACTCATGTGACATAGTCACACCCTTCTGCCCCCCACTGCCAAAAGAAACCTCAAGAAAAATAAAGCAGAAAAAGAAGTATGCTTCAATCTGTATTCTGAAAACCATGTGCTCCTTCTCTGACAATGGATAGCATTCTTTATTATAAGTCCTTTTTTTTTGTTTTTGTTTTTGTTTTTTTGGCAAGACAATGGAGTGAAATGACTTGTCCAAGGTCACACAGAGAAATAAGTAAAATGTATCTGAGGCTGGATTTGAACTCAGGTCCTTCTGACTCCAGGGCCTGGTGCTCTATCCACCATATCACCTAGCTGCCCCTTTTAACCCAACTCCATCAGTGTTATCTTGGGTCATTATATTACTGAGAAAAGCCAAATCATTAACAAGTGAGCATCCTATAAAATTACTGTTACTTGGTACACAGTGCATTTCACTTTACATCAGCTCATGTTGTCTTTTCAAGTTTTTCTGAGAGCATCCTACTCATAATTTCTTAAAGCATTCTGTCATAATCACATGCCACAGTTGTTCAAGTTTTCCTCAATTTCCAATTCCTTGCCACCAGAAAAGAACTGCCATAAATCCCTTGTACACAGAGGTCCTTTTCCTTTTTTTTTTTCTTCTCTTTTAGGTTACAGTCCTAATAGTGCCTTTACTAGTTCAAAGGACATGCATTTTTTTTAACCTTTGAGCATTCCAAATTGCTCTACAGAATGGTTAAATCACTTCATAACTCCACCAGCATTGCATTAATGTCTCAGTTTCCCTACAGCCCCTCCCACATCTGTCATTTTCCTTTTCTGTCCTATTAAACAATCTAATAGATATAAGGTAGTATCTCAGAATTGTTTTAATTTGCATTTCTTTAATCAATAGTGAAAACATTTTCATATGGCTATAGATAGCACTGATAACTTCATCTGAAAACTGTTCGCATTCTTTGATCATTCATCCATTGGGGAATGGCTCTATTTTTATAAATTTGACTCAGTTCTCCATATTTTTGAAAAATGAGGCTTTTATCAGATAAAATTGCTTCTATCATATCCCTCCTCGATTTTTTTCTATTTTTTTTAGGTTTTTGAAAGGCAAATGGGGTTAAGTAGCTTATCCAAGTCCACACAGGTAGGTAATTAAGTGTCTGAGGCCTTATTTGAACTCAGTTATTCCTGACTCCATGGCTGGTGCTCTATCCACTGTCACCTAGCTGCCCCATTGCTATTTTTTTAACTCTCCTTTCACCTATCTCTCCTCAAAAGAATTTTGCTTATGACTACCCCCTCCTGCAATCTACCCTCCCTTTCATTACAATCATTCTTATTCTCTTCCCCCCCCCTTTACTTCCCTTTATATTTCTATACACAATTCCCTCTTTGAGATAATTTTGATGAGAATAAAGCTCACTCATTCCTTTTATCTCCCTCTTCTTTCCCTCCACCGTAATTTTTTTTTTGCTCGTTTTATGTCAGGTAATTTACCTTTTTCTACTTCTCTCCTTCCCTTTCTCCCTGTACAACCCTTTCTCACTCCTTAATTTTAGTTTTTTTTTTTTTAGATTTCATCCTTCCTTTTTCTTTCTTTCTTCTAACTTCCCTAATAATGAGAAAGTTCTCTTGATATACTGGCATCATTTTCCCAGATAGAGATATAAACAGTTCAACATGATTAAGTCACTTATGATTTTCCTTTTTCGGTTTACCTTTTTATGATTCTCGCAAGTCTTATATTCTTTGACGATCGAATTTTCTGTTCAACTTTGGCCATTTCATCAGGAAAATTTTAAATTTCCCCTATTTCACTGAATGTACATCTTGTCCCCGGAAAGAACATGCTCAGTTGTGTTGGGGAGTTGATTCTTGGTTGTAATCTAAGCTTTTTTGCCTTCCAGAATTTCATTCCTAACCCTCTAGGCCTTTAATGTAGAAGTTACTAAATCTTGTGTTATCTTGACTGTACTCATGATCCTTGAAATGTTTCTTTCTGGCTGCTTGTAATATTTTCTCCTTGACCTGGTAGCTCTGGAATTTGACTATAATATTCCTGGGAATTTTTATTTTGGAATCTTTTAATAGGTGATTGGTTGATTCTTTCAATTTCTATTTTGCTTTCTGGTTCTAGAATATCAGGGTAGTTTTCTTTGATAATTTCTTGAAAGATGATTTCTGGGGGAAGCTAGGTGGTGCAGTGGGTAGAGCACTGGCCCTGGAATAAGAAGGACTTAAATTCTAATCCAGTCTCATAGACTTAATAATTACCTTTGTGATTTTGGGCAAGTCACCTAACCCCATTGCCTTGCAAAAACAAAAACAAAGAAAGATGACACCTCTCAAACTCTGAAAATAGTGATTATGAAAATAGAAACATTTGCTGTAGAAAGATTTGCTTTTCCATTATACAGAATGCTCTTTCTTGGTTTCAAGTCAATGCCTTTAAATAGTATGTAGCAAAATTCTTCTCATTCCTATACTTTTTCTCCTATATAAATGTTGTGCCCATAAGAGGTGGAAGAAGATTCTCTGGCACAAATGTAAAGGAAAGCTGGCTCCCCAACATGCCCTATTTAGAGACTTCAAGGAATAATCCTCACGGTAAAAAGTGGACTTCTCTATTTCATGAATAAGATATGATCTCAGCTTACTCCCCTCTAAAGGGATTTTTCATTCTTGCATATTTTATGATTTTTTCACTTGTAGACTTCTTTGATTTATGCTATTTGCTTGGATGAATGGGTTTATTTGTTATTTACTTTTTTATTGGCTTTTTGTGTAATTAAAATGGGATAAAGTTGAATATATGTGAAAGTTTGAGCTACCCTCATATCTTTTTATTATTGTTTTGAAATTTGCTTTAAATAAATATAAAATAAGAAAAGAAAAAAAATTTTGCCGTACACTCAGCAGAGCATGAGAGGATTTAATATAAAACAATAAAATATCTATTTCAAGAAAAACCTATATAACAAACTCTAGATTTCAAAGCTGTCCAGTTTTTCCTTTGCCCTTGTAGATTTTCTTTTGCTCTCTGCTGTGCACTTTTTATTTTATTTTTCCTTTCTTCCATAGCAATATTGCAAACCTATCACTTTCCATCTGAGAGATTGTCTATGAAAGTTTTTTCCTTCAATTTTCTGCATTCCTTCTGTTCTTGGTTGCATAGGTCATATGTATAAAATAAAATTTAAAACAACTCAGTATTTATTATATAAACCTGCAAAGTTTGTAGATTAAAACCTTTTCTCCTGTTGGAGAAAGAGCAAGCACTTTGAGGACAGTAGTGATTAACAAAAGTCTAGGTGAGGTGAGAGAGAGAGAGAGAGAGAGAGAGAGAGACAGATGAGACAGACAGACAGACAGATAGACAGACAGACAGACAGACAGAGACATCCAGGAGAACTGACTAGACTGAGACTCAAGAGAGTCTGTGTGCCACAAGGGGAGTTCAGACCAAATTTTATAGTCTTGCCCTCTCCTTGGGCATAGGTCAGGAGAATATGGGCAAAGGGGAAAATCTCCCCCCCCCATGTGACTGAAATCAGGTATAAGACTATAAGGGGAGGGAGGAAGAAAATGAGATGAGATGTCAAATTATCCTTTAACAGTGGGACAATAGGAGTCAATTTACAGCACAGAACATTTTCTCACTAGACAGGTATGTCTTCTACAATTCTCCTTCTACATATAACCCCTGTAGACAGAATTTAACAGTGTAAAACTGTAAAAGATTACAAAATTTGTTTCCAGTTATGACATCTGCTATGTCCATAACTCCCTGTATCATTCAAAATTTTCCAAGAGGTATGTATTTTCATGGGTTCTGTAAATGTGGCTTATAGAGGGCCAAAGAACAATATTTGTTGGATCTTGCCCACTTCTTTTTTAGTATTATCTTGCTTTCTATTTGGAAGGGAACAGGCAAAGAGCATATAACTTTCTTTTTGAAAGGAAGAATTATGTATCTCTCTTGAAGCAGGAGTGAAGGAATGAAGACTGTCTCTCCTCTCACAAGTTCTCAAACCAATTTTGTGTCCCACAGATATACTAAACATTGTCATCACTTTTTTCCACCAATAAGAAGAATCTCATGCAAAATGCTGGGGACTCAAAACCCAGATTATATTATTCATATTTTGAATTGCATTTCAAAAAATGAATTGAATTGCTTTAAATTCTATTCAGTGAATTTTTAACTCTTTCATGTTATAATAAAAAGATCAAGATTTAGATGTACCCTTGAAAATTATCTAATCTACACCTTTATTTTTACAAATGAGAAACTATGGTCCAGAACAATTAAATGACTTCTCTTAGGTCATTTGGAAAATAAGTGGGGGTACTGAACCTAGCCTATCTTTATTCTAGATCCAGGGTTTTACCATAACATTGTATTACTCCCTGCTTTTTTTTTTTTTTAATTAATATAACAATCCATCTCTATCTTCTGGAGTAGAATAGAAAAAAAAACTTTGTTAAAAATCTATTACAGGGGCAGCTAGGTGGCGTAGTGGATAAAGCACCGGCCTTGGAGTCAGGAGTACCTGGGTTCAAATCCAGTCTCAGACACCTAATAATTACCTAGCTGTGTGGCCTTGGGCAAGCCACTTAACCCCATCTGCCTTGCAAAAACCTAAAAAAAAACTCTTACAAAGGATAGAATTGGTCCTATGATCCCATAGACATATAGAAAAGTCAGAGAAAAAACTCTCTACCATTTCAGGTTGTTACCTTTGCAATTTGTAGTTTTTAGAGAGTTGATGACAATTTGAGAGGTGATTTACCCAATGTCACAGTATTATTGTATTTCAAGTGTGAGATTTGAACTCAGGTCTTCTGGCTCGAAGGTCACCTATGTATTCACTATTTTAGACTGCTTTTTTTTTTACATGATAATTGTAAAATGTGGAATTGGGAATGAATGCTGCGTTCTCAGAATCTTTCAGTCTAAAACATTACATTATTCTAAAAAAATGCTTGAATACACCACATCTCCCCTATTTTTTAAAAAATTTTGAAACTAAACATGATAATATCCTTTAACAACTCTGCATGGAACACAATTTTCCTGTTGTTTATAATTCTGTCTTTGTCTTTTGGAGGTGCACCAAATTGTTAGTATTCCTTAAAATATAGCATCTAGGATTGAACAAATTATTGCAGAGTAGACCTATTACTTCCTAGGCTTTGGATACCATACCTTTATTTATGTAGCTTCATTTTTGTTATCTTCTTAAACAATTATAGCATGATATTGATTCAAATTGAGCTTTTTTTTTACTAAAGCCCCTATTTTTCTTTTTTTTTAAAATCTCAATAGTATTTTATTTTTTCCAATTACATGTCAAAATAGTTTTCAATATTTTTTTAAAATTTTTATTTCAAGGCAGTGGGGTTAAATGTCTTGCTCAAGGTCACACAGCTAGGTAGTTATTAGGTGTCTGAATTTGAACTCATGTTTTCCTGACTCCAGGACTGGTGCTCTACCCATTGTGGCATCTAGCTGCCCCTCAACATTCATTTTTATAATTTTTCCCCCTCTTCTCCCCTCCTTTGTGCCCAAACAACAAGCAATCTGACATAGATTTCACATTCACAATCATGGTAAATTTATTTCCATATTTGTTTCATATCAGAGCAAAAGGGAAAAATGAAGAGAAAAAAATCCCTGAAAATCAAACAAGAAAAAGTGAAAATAGTATGATCCTGCATTTAGAGTTCATAGTTCTTTCTCTAGATGTGGATGGCATTTTCCATTACAAGTCTTTTAGAACTGTCTTTGATCACTATATTGCTCAGAAGAGCTATATCTATCCTAGGTTATCATCATACAATGTTATTACTATATACAATGTTCTCCTGGTTCTGCTCATTTCACTCAGCATCAGTTTGTATAAATCTTTCCAAGTTTTACTGAAATATGCCTGCTCATGATTTCTTATAGAACAATAGTATTATCACATTCATGTAACACAATTTGTTCAGTCATTCTCAATTGATGGGCATCCCCTCAATCCTCAGATCTTTTACATACAAATTCTTGACAAGACATGCTACTCTCACTGAATTCTTGAAAATTCTTTTTTTAACTTAAATTTTTCTATTGACAAATTTTCTTTCATAGCTGGAGGTATTTCAGGCTATCTAAATATTTGAAACAATTTTTCCAGTTGTGGGGATTATCATTTCTTTTCTGGCTTAATTCATTTGTCAATTTGATAATTTGTAACCAAGTTCAACAAATCTTTTAAGCAACCAACAAGTCTACTATGCACCAGATATTGTGCTATGAGATGGAGACAAACATTTTATTTGGAGAAATAATAGTTATTAGTATAAGTACAGCCTAAGAACTGAAACCGATTTCACCGGTAGAACAAACTTTGGACAAGTTAATTAACCAGGTGCATATTTCTTGTGTTTTTTGTATTTCTCAGCAGAGGTGTCACACAGAGGCCCTTAAGCTATATTAGGATGTTCCAGAATAAAATGCAATTGAGAAATATTTAGCAAAATAATTAAAAATTCAATGGAATTGAATGCATATAATCGAATGGAATAATATGTGGCTTTCTAAGTAAATATGCAGCCAGCAGGTAGCTTTTTGAACAATTTAGTGGCTTCATTTTTTTATTTGAGTTTCACACCACTGTTCTACAATTATAGAGTATTGCTGAAGGGTAAGCACTTTACTAAAGATCATACAGTTAATAGTTAGATGGCAGAGATGAAATATGGAACAAGGACTTCCTAATGGAGACTAGCTCTGTTTTCATAATGCAATATTGTTTCTTTTGTATAAGTTAGTTGAGAGGATGAGAAAAAGATTCATGTAGGATCTGAGACTTGAGAAAGAAGACTTTGAAAGAAGATACAGGATTTTAAGAGGTTGAGATGGGGAGAGAATTTATTCTGGGGGTATGTAAGCATGTGCAAAGGCATGAAAATGAGGGATGGCTTATTAGAAATATGGAACAGTAAAAAGTCAGATTGATTGGATCATGGAGTGCATGGAGGGCCATAATGTATAATAAATAGAGACAGGAAAACTCAAATTGTGAAAAGCCTTAAGTGACTTACAGAGGAAAATCTATTTTATTTTAGAGGTGAAAGGATGCCTCTGGGAATTTCTTGAGGTGAGGAGTGACTTGGTTGGACCTATGCTTTAGCAACTTTGATGACTATATGGGGATGAATTGGAGGAGAGAGACTTAAGGCAAGGAGAATAATTAGAAAGTTGTTGCAACAAACCTATCAGAAATTATATGATCATATCATCTATTCCAAATAAAGCATCTATTCCTATTAAAAACACTAAACAGTATAGGAATAAATGGACTGTCCCTTAGAATAATAAGCAGTATCTATCTGAAACCAACAACAAGCATTATATTCAGTGGTGAGAGGCTAGAGGCATTCCCAATAAGATCAGGGGTCAAACAAGGATGCCCATTATCACCACTACTATTCAATATTGTATTAGAAATATTAGCTTCAGAAATTAGAGAAGAAAAAGAAATTGAAGAAATTAGAATTGGGAAGGAAGAAACAAAATTCTCACTCTTTGCAGATAACATGATGGTATACCTAGAGAATCCCAAGTAATCATCCAAAAAACTACTGGAAACAATTAGTAATTTTAGCAAAGTTGCAGGATAGAAAATAAACCCTCATAAATCCTCAATTTTTCTATATATGACTAGCAAGATACAGCAGGAAGAGCTAGAAAGAGAAATCTCATTCAAAGTAGCCTCAGACAATATAAAATACCTGGGAGTCTATTTGCCAAGGCAGACTCAGAAACTTTTTGAAAATAATTATAAAACTCTTCTCACACAAATTAAACCAGATTTAAATAACTGGGCCAACATCAACTGCTCATAGATAGGTAGAGCTAATATAATAAAAATGACAATTCTACCAAAACTCTCCCACTAGTAGAATTTTGCTGTCTATGTCTTCCTGTAGTTCTTTCAACTTCCCCTCTAAGAATTTGGATTCTGTACCATTGGGTGCATACATATTTAGAATTCAAATTACTTTATTGTCTGTGATACCTTTTAGGAGGATATGGTTTCCTTCCTTATCTCTTTTAATATCTTATCTCTTTTATATCTACTTTTTTGCAGCTGCTTTGCCTGAGACAAGGATTGCTGCCTTTGATTTTTTACTTCAGCTGATGCAAAATATATTTTGCTCCAACCTTTTACCTTTACTCTATATGTATCTCTCTGCTTCAAATGGATTTCTTGTAAGCAACATATTGTAGGATTCTGATTTTTAATCCACTCTGCTATTCTCTTATGTTTTAAGTGAGAGTTCATTCCATTCACATTCAAAGTTATAATTACTAACTCTTTATTGTCCTCCATTCTATCTTTCCACTGATTGTATTTCCCCCCCTTTTCACTTTATCCATATTCCTCAGTATTTTGTTTCTGAATACCACCACTTTCAATGTGTTTGCCTTCCTAAATCATTAATATTTTTTTATTGAAATCATTTTGGTTGGATTAGAAAGTGAAGAGACTGTAGGTAGAGAAACCTTTAGGAGACTATTGCCAGAGTCCAGATAAAAGGTACTAATGGCTTGAATTAAGAAGGTATCTGGCAGTGGAGAGAATATGAGAAAAATGGGGAGTAAATAAGACTTGGAAACTGATTTCATATTTGATATTAAGATTGATGGAAATTGAGGGAGCAAGACTAATTTCTAAGTTGTGAGTCTAGGTGATTAGAGTAATAGATGTACTCTCAAAAGAACAAAAGAGGAAATCAAGGTACAAAGGAAAAAGATGTTGAGCTTCATGTGCTTATGGAACATCCCGAAACTTGAGAGAAAAATAAGAACTACATATATATAGAATTTCAAGTCTACTGGTTTTTAGTTGATCATTGAACTTATCAGAGCTCATGAAGTCACTGAAAGAGAATTTAGAGAGAGAAGAAGAGAGGTTTTAGGACAGAGCCTTGGTTGGGAGCCAGAGGAGGATAATGACTAAGAAAGGATACTGAGAAGTGAACTTATAAATAGGAGTAGAGCCAGGAGCAAATATTGACACAAAAGTCTAGAAGAAAATATTCACAAAAAGAGAGGCATTCAGCAACATTAACTTCAAAGAGATAAAGTAGGATAAGGAAGAGAAAAAAGACACCAGATTTTGCAATTAAGCTATTGTAGAGTCCCAAATTGGTGAAAGCAATAGTTATAATAAAGCCATGGATAATGTAAATCAAGATTAATATAAGCCAAAAAGAAGAATACTGACCGGGGTATGACCAGTTCAAGTATTTGCATGCCCAGGGCCCCTAGGCTAAACATCACTGATTTGGCACCCAGGTGTCTGTGACCAAGCCTACTGCTGAGTAGAGTAAAACCCCAAATATGTCAATCCACACTAATCTGTTCTATTACTCCTCCTTTGTCTGCCTTCTATAATAATTACCACAGGATTTTTTTGTGGGGTGGTCTTCATGCCCCAAAGTGAGTATACCACTTTGATGATTTAAACTACTTATATAATCAATCTGTAGATCCCAGTCTCTCTCTTAAGCATCATGTTGAACACCTTATTTAGGTGCGCTTTGAATATCCTATTGCAAGGAATTTTTGGACAAGAGAAATATCATTGGTCATCTTAAAGAGGTCATGACGTTTTGGTTTGGTACTGGCATGAAAAGATAAACTACGAGAGCTTTAGAAGTGACTTCTAGGTGAGGATTTATAGCTAGTAGGTGTGGGTGACTTTTCTAGGATTCTGTCTATGAGATGGAAGATATGTATAAGTACTTATATACACATACAAACATATCTATACATACATTCAAACATACATATATGTATATTATATGAATATATATATATATATATATATCTATATATATAAAATCTACCTATATATGGAGATAGAGAAATAGACAGACAGAGGAAAAACACAGAGAGAGAGAGACAGAGAGATAAAGACATAGAGGTATTTTTGTAGGAATGGCATGGTCTATGAAAGGATTTTTTAAATATTTAAATTAAAATTAGTAGCAATCTATGCATTTTTGGAGGAGGGCTGATTTAGAGATGAAGATGTCTATTTGTTCTCAATTCCCAAAGAAGACCATGATATCAAGGGGGTGATGCCATGAAAAGCACATGAATTGGATTTGAGTGAAAGGGATGCTATGCTAAGTCATCACCCTCATTTTTTCCTTCAGAGCCATCTGGGTCCAATGGAGATGACCTTGGATAGGAGGCAGTCAGGGTTAAGTGACTTGCCCAGAGTCACACAGTCAATAAGTACAAGTTCTGAGGCTGTATTGGAACTCCCCTACTTCTGACTCCAAGGCCAGTGCTCTATCCACTGCACCACCTTACTTCCCTTCTGAGAGATATAATAGAGAGAGATTGAAGGGGTCAGAGGGTGATTGATAGGACAAGGTTTGGAGGAGGTAGATGGAATGAAGGACATAAGTAGGCCTTTCACAGAGAAGGGATACTACCAGAGATTGGAGCAGACAGGAGAGAACTGTGAATTTATGTGTGATATGGATGGGTTTTTAAGGTATAGACTGGGAAAATGTAGAAGAAGGAGATTATGATGGATTAACTAAATTTTCTTGGTAAAGGAATGTGTAAGATTCTCTCCCAAGTGGAAGGAGAATGAGATTGGTGTGGGGAGCTTAAGGAGAGAAGTTTTTAAATTGTTGCTGTTGGGAGTTTGTTAAAAAGACAACTAAGAAATAGTAAAGGATCATCATCAAGTAACAATGATGATGAACCTTTACTATTTTTTAGTTGTCTTTTAAACAACAGCCAATCATTAATTATATTATATTAATTATCTGAATAAGAAGATATATACAGATGGAATGAACTTCAAAGTGTGGGATTGTGCTGAGTGATGGCAGCAGAGGGAAGATCTGGAAATGGCACTGAGGAAAAATGTTTGCCAAAACCTCTGACTACTGATTGCAATAAATAACTACTTCCTGGCTAGCCCATTAGATGGCTGGAGTTTAGCTTTATCATCTCCATCCCACTGTCTCTAAAACATATCTTGGACTTCTAAAATTACAAATTTTGGAACTGCATGAAATAAGAGAGGTTATTTGATTCCCCCTCCCTTTATTTTATAGTTGAGGAAACAGAAGCATAAGGAAGTTGACCAATTTTCCTAAGGCCATTCAACTGCCTAGTGACAGAGCTAGGTCTAGATACCATTTCTCCTAAATGTTATTTGTAATAGAGGATTGACCAGTAATAGCTAGGATTTATGGGCATGTGTTAAAATCATAATTCATAATTTTAAAGACACAATTTTACTAGAACCTCCAGTTTAGCACAGTGTGTAGAGTCCTTCACTTTTAGCACACTTTCAGTCCTACCATGGTTTGCCAATATCCTAATTACTTATTAATTAGAATACTGGTTCCACCTAATACCCAAATTACTTATGTTTCTATTTCTGCCTCAACAACTAATCTTTTCCTTATCCTATTGTATGTTCAGCTTTCTGGCTGACCATTTGTGATCCTGTGGGATCCAACATGAACATCTGTGATGTGCTTTCATCTTAGTGGGACTGGACAAGAGACATTTTTTTCCAGCTGTCACTGGTGAAAAACTACCATGGCAAGAAGCCATAATTGCTACAGATCCCTTCAATAAAGTTGGACAGAAAGGTTGAGTTTCTGGTAACTGAATTACAAGAACACATTCAATGATGCACTAGGAAGGCCTTATTGGTCTCAGAGGCATAAATGATATCAGTCAGCAACTGAAATTATCCACAATAAAGTTATTAATTTCCAGAAATAATAAGTGAATTCAAATTCTGACTGCTGTTTTGTAACCTTTATGAGTCACTTGATTTCTTTGGGGCTTGATTTTCTCATCTGTAGCATAAAGAATGCTTGATTAGATAGATGACCTTTGATGTACCTTCAACTTTAAATATTTGATCCTATGAATTCAAGTTAAAAAACATTTATTAAATACCTATATTATACAAAACAGCCCAATGGTATCTTGGAATGATATACAATTTTGATAATGTCTCATACTAGCTCATGGAATTTGTGGTCTAGGAGAAAGCTATGATGTAAATACAAGTATCTATAATGCAAAATAATTTCATAAATCAGATGGAAAGTTTCCAAGTTTCAAAGGGTAATGAGGGGCGGCTAGGTGGTGCAGTGGATAAAGCACCGGCCTTGGAGTCAGGAGTACCTGGGTTCAAATCCGGTGTCAGACACTTAATAATTACCTAGCTGTGTGGCCTTGGGCAAGCCACTTAACCCCATTTGCCTTGCAAAAAAACTAAAAAAAAAGGGTAATGATATATGACAAAAATTAATAAGTGCTTAGTATCTGCAAAACACTGAGTATACAAATTATGCTGATTTTTAAGAAGTTCAGAATCTAATATGGGGAGATAACACATATAGTAGGTTTCAACTGCAGGTTAGAAGGAAAGGTTTTATATTAATTAAAGCATAGAAATAAAGTTAGAGTCAAGAAGTCAAGGGAAGCTAGATGGCAAAGTGGAAAGAGCACTGGCCTTGTAGTCAGGAGGATGGCCTCAGGCACTTGCCACTTACTAGCTGTGTGACCTTGTACAACTCACTTAACCCTGATTGCTTCGCATCCAGGGCCATTTCCTGTCATCCTGATTCATATATGGCCACTGGACCCAGATGTCTCTGGAGAAGAAAATGGCTTAGCACAACATGCTCTCACTCAAATCCAATTCATGTCCTTTTCATGGCATCACCTCCCTGATGTCATGGTCTTCTTTGAGAATGAAGGACAAAAAAAATCAGAAGTCAAGCAGATGGTAATGTATCATTTTTAATATTATTTCCACTTATAAAACTATTTTCTATTTCTTTGTAGTTCAGTTGATAGAATTGAGCAAGTCACTTAACACTCGTTGCCTCAGTTTCCTCATCTGTAAAATAAACCAGAGAAGAAAAACCACTCCAGTATTTTTGCCAAGAAAACTCTGAGTAGGGTCACAAAGAATTGAATATGACTGAAATGACTGAAGAACAATAACAAAAGGATTTTTCTGTAGCTATGGTGACAAGGAAATTGGCAAGGTAGTACCTGCAATTGCAAATGACAAGTCATACATCCATAAAGTTTGATCCCTGGATAACTATGAGTCCTGAATTGGAAAAAGGGCCCATGTTCTGGTACATGCTGGTATTCCTGGTGTTTCAGAGCTAAGGGTCCTGAGGATAAATGGAAGCAGTGGCGGGTTTTGTCTGTGTGTGTGTGTGTGTGTGTGTGTGTGTGTGTGTGTGTGTGTGTGTGTGTGTAAAATAGTGCTACTTTTCTCAGGGCTTTCAGACTCAACTACCTCTTTCAGAAAGTGAGGGGAGGTAATAGGGGTCTAATTCACCAGGTACATGTGGGTATCATCAGAGTATCTTGATATTCTGAAAAATTATTACTATAGAAATGGAGAAAAAATTCCTTAAGGACTGGGATTAAAAACTAGAAAAGATGATGACAATGATGATGATGATGATAATAATTGTCCTTTCTTGAAGAAGACCTTCCCATCAGGGAGGTGATGTCATGATAAGCAAGTGAACTGTATTTGAGTGAGGGGAGGCTGTGCTATGTCATTAGCCTCATTTTCTCTTTGGCACTCATTCAGGTCCAGTGGCCATATATAAATCAGGACAACTGTAAGGCATACAGGGTTAAGTAATTTGCCCAAGGTCACACAGCTAATAAGTGTCTGAGACCAGATTTGGATTCAAATCTTCCTGATTTCATTGTCAGCTCTCTACTCCCTTCACCATCCAAATGACCAAAAAGCTAAAAATAATGTTAGTTGTGAATCTAGTCTAACACTATCAAATGCAAATAGAAACAAAATTCTGTGGGTTGCATATTGACTTAGAAAGTCACAGGTTAGCATTATCTATGTTTTATTATTTTTATTTATTTTGTTATTTCTTAATTATAATTTAATATAGTTCTGACTATACTGGTGAGTGTTGTGGTTTGCACTCAGTAGTTTGATACCATTGATTAGTCCAATTCCTTCATTTAACAACTGAGGGAAATGAGGTCCAAATGGGAAAGTAAGTAGAAAATGAAAGAATCAGGATTTGTATCCAAATTGTATGACTCCAAATTCAATGTTCTTTATATTGCTCCAGGAATATTGCATATCATTTGTTTTTTTAATTTATATATTTATTTTCATCTGTAAGCCTATGCATATTTCCAAGTTCCAAAATTTCCCTTCACCCTCCCTTCCTACCTCCCTCCCCTCAGCAAAGAACAGTCAGGTTAGTATTTTGCATACATACTTTGTGAAACATGCTTAAAAATTAATAATTTTTTGACATGAGGAATTAGGTATAAGGGAAAGAGATGCATTAGAGAGAATTTTTATAGTGTATATCAGATTTGGAAGAATTTCTTTTTTCTGTGTGTTTTGTTTTGTTTTGTTTTTCTTCCTCTTGTTGGTGATAATATAGTCCATAGCCAGTCAGATACAGTTGTCCTAGCTCTCTGAACTGTTGAGAGGAGTTGCTTCCATCAAGGTTGTTCATCTCATAATGTTGTTGTCGATGTGTACATTGTTCTCTTGATTCTACTCCTTTTGTTCAGCATCAGATCCTGTAAGTCATACCATGTTTCTCTAGAGTCCAACCATTTATGGTTTCTTATAGAACAATAGTATTCCATGGTATTCATGTATCATAACTTGTTTGGCCATTCCCCAATTAATGGACATCCCCTCAATTTCAATTCTTTGCCATTACAAAAAGAGCTGCTATGAGTATTCTGGAATAGTTAGGACTTTTCCCATTTTTTTATAATTTCTTCTGGATATAGACCTAGAATTGGAATAGCTGGGTCAAAGGGTATGAACAGTTATAGTTCTCTTTGGGTATAGTTCTGTATTGCTCTCCAGAAAGGTTGGATCCATTCACAACTCCACCAGCAATACATCAATGTCCCAATCCTCCCATAACCTCTTTCCAACATTGATAACTCTCCAACATTGATCATCTTCCCCTTTTCTCATCTTGGCTAATCTGATAGGTGTAAGATGATACCTCATTGTTGTTTTAATTTGCATTTCTCTAATCAATAATGATTTGGAACTTTTTTTTGGAACTTTTTTTCATATGATTATATATAGCTTTAATTTCTTCATTTGAAAACTGTCTGTTCAAAATCTTCTGTATATTGGGGATAGTAAGTTCAGTGTAAGTAGAATATTTGGAAAGAATTAAAAAATGATATTAGGATGGTGTTAATTTAAAGAGGATTTTGAACACCAAATAAATGAGTTTAAATAGATTCAGAGAAGCCATTGAAGGTTTGCAAGTACAATAAACATTCTTACTTGACCATGAAGGGGGGAGGAGTGGTACATATCTTTTGAAGTCACATAGGTAGCAGTTTTATCTAAGCTGTAAATTTTACATTTCATTCATACTATTTTTCATGAGTGATATTTCAATATCACGTTTTGTACCTTTAATCCCCAGCCTACCTTGGCTTCAGAGAATTCTTTGCTTCCTTCAAAGCTCAGTTCAAGAATCATCTCTTATTCTGGGCCTTTCCTTAATCCCATTTGCTGCTTGTGCCCCCTCCCTTTTTTTAAATTGATATTTTATTTTTCCAAATACATGTTATGAAAAATTTCCAACATTTATCTATATGCACATGTGTATTTTTAAGTTATAAAATTTCCTTCTACCCTCCCTTCCCACTCCCCTTCCCCTCATGCAAACAGCCAGGTTAATATAATACATAGACATTTGTGTTAAATATGTTTGCAGATTGGGCATTTTTGTTATGAGGAATTAGGGAAAGAAATACATAAGAGATATTTTTTAAAAAAGTGAATGTAGTATTCATCAGATTCTGAAGGTTTTTTTTTTCTTCCTCTGGATGGGGATAGCATTGTCTATAGCTGGTCTACTACTGTTGTCCTAGCTCTCTGAACTGCTGAGAGGAGCTGCTTCCATCAGGTTGATCATCTCACAATGTTGTTATTCTGTACATTGTTCTCTTGGTTCTACTCCATTCATGCAGCATCAGATTCAATAAGTCATTCCATACTTGTCTAGGATCTAACCATTTATGGTTTCTTACAGAAAAATAATATTCCATAGTATTTATGTGCTTTAACTTGCTTAGCCATTCCCCAATTAATGGGCATCCCCTCAATTTCCAAGTCTTTGCCACTAACAAAAAGAACTGCTATGAATATTTTGAAACATGTGAGACTTTTACCATTTTTTTGTAATTTCTTCTGGATATTGACCTAGAATTGGGATTGCTGGGTCAAAGGGTATGAAAAGTTTTATTGCTCTTTATGCATAGTTCCATATTGCTCTCCAGAATGTCTGGATCAGTTCACAGTTTTACCAGCAATGCATTAATGTCCCAATTCTCTCACTAACTTGCTCATTTTCCCTTTTTGTCATCTTAACCAGTCTGATAGGTATGAGGTGATACCTTAGAATTGTTTTAATTTTCAATTCTCTAATCAATAATTATTTGGAGCATTTTTTCATATGATTTCATTTGATAATTGCCTTCATATCCTTTGATCATATATCAATTGGAGAATGACTTGTAACCTTATAAATTTGATGCAGTTCTCTAGATATTTTAGAAATGAGACTTTTATCAGAACTCCTGGTTGTGAAGAGTATTTCCCAGCTTTCTGCTTTCCTTCTAATTTTGACAGCATTGATTTTATTAGTGCAAAAATGTTTAAATTTAATATAGTCAAAATCATTCATTTTGCAGTTTATAATGTATGCTGTTTCCTGCTTGATTATAAATGTGTCCCCTTTCCATAGATCAGATAGATGCAGTATTTCTTGGTCTATTAATTTATCTGTGGTGTTGCCCTTTATGTCTAAACTCTGCATCTATTTTGACCTTATTTTGATATAGGGTGTGATGTGGGTCTAGTTCAAGTTTTTGCCATACTCTTTTCCAGTTTTCCCAACAATTTTTGTCAAATAGTTCTTATCCCAGTAGCTGATATTTTTGGGTTTGTCAAGCAATAGATTACTCTAGCCTTTCACCACTGTTTCTTTTGAACTTATCATAATCTATTGATCCAGTAGTCTATTTCTTAACCAGTACCAGGCAATTTCGATGACTGCCGCTTTATAGCATAATTTTAGATCCAGTAGAGCTAGGCTACTTTCCTTTACATTTTTTCATTAGTTCCCTTGCTATTCTTGACCTTTTGTTGCTCCGGATAAATTTTGATACTATTTTTTTTCTAATTCAATAAAATAATTATTTGGTAGTTTGATTGGTTTGGCACTGAATAAGTTATTTAATATGGGTAGAATTGTAATTTTTTGTTATATTAACTCAACCTAACCATAAGTAATTGAAATTTTCCCAATTATTTAGATCTGATTTTATTTGGGTGAGAAATGCTTTGTAATTGTGTTCATACAGTTTCTGAGTCTGCTTGGGAAGTAGATTACAAAGTATTTAATGTTGTCTACAGTTACTTTAAAAGGAATTTCTCTTTCTATCTCTTGCCCTTGGGCTTTGTTATTAATATATAGAAATGTTAATGATTTATGTGGATTTATTCTATAACCTGCTAATTTGTAGAATTTGTTAATCATTTCAAGGAGTTTTTTAGTTGATTTTCTTGGGTTCTCTAAGTATACCATCATATCATCTGCAAAGAGTAAAAACTTTGCTTACTCATTGCCAATTCTGATTCCTTCAATTTCTTTTTCTTCTCTTAGTACTAAAATAGTGCCCCCTTTTTTGAAGATGATATGAATAAGTGCATTTTGCATTTACTTTTTTTTTCTGTACTGCTTACCCTCAATAGATTGTAAACAAGAATTGTGTATTATTTGTATTTTTTATCCCCATCTGATAGTGCACTACTGGAGTAAAGACTTAATGATTTCCTATCTAATCAGTGAATAATATTAATACTAATAGTAATAATAATAATAATAATAATAATAATAATAACAGTAGATAACATTTATATAGCACTTAATATGTGCCAGTTAATGTTTAGAGCTTTAGAATTTTATCTCAGTTGATCTTCACAATAACCCTGGAGGAGTGCTATTATTATCATCATCATTTTATAGCTGAAGAAATTGAAGCAAACAGATGTTAATTAACTTACCCAGGATCACCTGAGGGTCTGAGACCACATAAGAACTCAGATCTTCCTAACACTGTCTCTGGAGTTTTATCTTCTGTCCCACCTAAAAATTCCAAAATTTTCCCATTGTCTTCTTCAGTTTCTTCTCTCTATTATTTAAACTGACAGCTCATTTGCAGTTCTCTGCTTAAGCCAACTCCTCTGCTTTCCTTCACCTCACCCACTTTTCTCCCTCCAAAAATCACTTTTTCTCTCCCTTCTCCATAGCCTTCCCTGGCCCCTCCATTCCCTGCCCCCAATCAGTCTTGTCTTTAGAAACCTTATCTAACCCAGTGACTTTTTTTCAAAGGGAGATTATAGGGGATTTAAGCTTTAGCCAGTTTTTTTTTTTGTATGATTGTTTTTCATTCCTGAACTTTATTATTCCTCCTGTCTGGCACAACTCCAAGAGGATTTAAGACTTCATAACATCTTTTTCACTTGAGAAAGACTGGCTTGGAATTTTTAGGATTACAAATAAATGGAAGGTTCTTAAAATATATGTTATATGCTACTCCAATTTTTACTGTTTATTACCTTTTAGTCCCAGTCCTTATAGTCCAAAGTTGCCAAAAGCAAAGGTAAAGTTTAGAAAGTTTAATTTCACAAATAAAAGGCAAGTATTTCACATCCATACCATTGCCTTACTATGGATGGGATCAAAGATTGAAAGCAAAGAAGGGTATTTTAAAAAGCTTATAGCAAAAGAGTAATGAACATAATCCTATAACAACAGCAACAATAACAAGTATTTACATAACTCTTTTAAGGTTTGATAAGTACTTTTACATATGATATTATATTTGATCCTCTTAACAACCTGGTATGATGGGCACTATCATTTCATCCATTTTATAGATGAAGGAACTGAGACAGAGTTTAAGTGGCTTGCACAGTCACATAGTTCTTATGAGTCTGAGGCAAGATTTGAACTCATAGCTTCCTTATGTAAAGTTGGGTACTGCCATTTAGCTGCTATTTAATACAAAAAGCACTAGATCAGAAATTACTTGACATAGCATTATCACTGATTAACTGGATATTTGGGGATAATTCATTTGAATGATGTGATCTGGAAAATAGTCATTAATATTTGCTATGAGTAGAGAATTTTCTAATCCTCAAGGAACTATTTGTGGAATGTCCTAATCAACATCTTTATCAAATACTTAGTCAAAAGCATAGATGCAATGCATGGAAAATTTGCAGATAAACAGAAATTAATGCATCTGGAAAGAAAATTGGGATTTGAGTGGACTGATTGCAAACTCACTGAGTCATGACAGTCCTTCCTCCTCCATCCCCCCTTCCCCCCCCCAAAAAAAAAGCTAATGCAAAGGAAAGTCACATTAAGAAAGTGTCTAGTATTAGTGATGAAATAATCAAATGCACTCTAACTCTCACCTTGAAAGATTACTTTTGGAGTATTATCTTCATTTCTGGAAGTCACACTTTAGTGAAGAACATTGCTAATCAGGAGACCATCCAAAGGCAAGCAGCAAGAATGAGGGACATAAAGATCATGCGGTATTATGATCTGTTGAAGTGACTAGAATGTTTACCCTAGAGAGGAAAAGACATGAGAGGTGGGAATGAGGGGAGGCATGAGAATTCCCTTCAAAAATTTTAGGGCTATTGAAGGAAGGGATAGGTTTATTTAAGGGAAGAGAGAATTAGGAGCAATGAACATATCACAGTGGAATGGGACACCCCAATAGATAGTGGATTCACCTTCAGTAGGACTTTTTGAGGAAATAATAGATGACTACTTGTTTAATAATAAAGATTTTTCAGGGAAGAACTGGATTTGTTCCCATATAGTCCTTCTAATTCTGAGGCTCTATGTTTCTGTAATTTATTCTCTATGAACCTCATTTTCTTTATATGCAAAAAAGGTCATGAGCTAGATAATTTTTAATGATTTAATTCAAGTTGCAAAGGTTATATTCTTTGACCAAAGGAAAATTTCTCTAGGCAGAGGAAAGATTTAGTCAGAAGGACATAAAGTAGGGATATTTATGACCACAGTCTCACTTGTGCTAAATTATTTCATATATCATATGAAGGTACAACTGAAAAAGGTTTTGTGCTCAGTTAAAAACAAAGCAAAACAACAACAAAAAAGATTTTCCTTTATGTTTACAGATGCTGGTATTTTCTTTTAGAGTTTTATTCTCTTAGCTTAAGAATTTGATCTCTAATAACAGAAATTTTATTTAACATTTAACCATTTAGTTATTTACACTTTTGCATGGGTGTCCAACATATTAGCTCTTCCAGGCCATGCAACAAAAACTTGTCAAGGGTCACATATAGAATTTAATATTTATTTATGACTACAATGTAACCCATATTACCAATGACTATAATAAAATGTAATAATGAAACATGAATAGACTTTGAGGGCCATGTGTGGTCCATGGGTTCTGAGTTAGACACATCTGTTTTAGAGGGAAATTATGGAATGGGAACTGGGTCTGAATAGTTGGGAGGGGAAAAAACATGGACTCATAGCATACCCAGAGCAAACTATGGGGAGAGACAAAGAATCTAGACATTAAAAAAAAAGGTGGGGGTGGCTAGGTGGTGTAGTGGATAAAACACCGGCCTTGGAGTCAGTAGTACCTGAGTTCAAATCCTATCTCAGACACTTAATAATTACCTAGCTGTGTGGCCTTGGGCAAGCCACTTAACCCCATTTGCCTTGCAAAAACTTAAAAAAAAAGGTGAACTTTGACAATTAGCCCTATCCTAGAAGAATTCAAAATTAGAATCTAGTAAGCAATGGAATGTTTAAACTTGTGATATAATCAATTTCTACCAGGATTCACTCCCTTAAAATGGATTAGAAGAAGGGAACAAAACCTGGACTAGATTAGTCTTGATGTAGGCAAAAGCTCAAGAAGCTTCTTGGCAGAGTCTGGCTATGTTGACTAGGCTTTGTTGGTCATCTAGTCATAAAATATGTTAGAGACTGAATTCAAATCCCACCACTGGTCCCTTCTCTTTGTGTGCCCTATGTCAAGTCACTTAAGTTCCCCTTGTCTCAGTTTTGTCCTTTGTAAAAATGATAGATTTAGACTAAATTGTACTTTTCACCTTGAGATTTACTCTTAAAATTGACACTGCAGATTCAATGAGAAGTAAAATAAAGACTTTGCACTGAATGTAATTATAATGTCATGGCTAGGGAGTGGAATGGAAGGAGGAGATGTAAGTAATGAAATAACTGTGGTCCAAGGTGAAGTGAAAATGGTGCAAAGGAGAGAGTCAAGTAAAATCACTTGAAAAATTGCTGGAAGAAATGGACCCTGAATATCCATGGGCAAAATCCGATAGGTTCTCTCATACAAGAATTGGTTAAACATGATCTTGACTACAGACTGTAATTGCTTACTGAGGTTCATCCTAGCTAAGCATGGAGAAACATTATTATTATTGCAGTAGTGAGGGGGTCTGCAATTCACAAACTTAAAGGTAAGATAGAAAACTTAATTGTTCTGTTAAGCCATGAAAAAGAAATATTGATTGTGTTCCTTTCTCAATCAAGTAAGTTCTGAGTAACCTAATATTATTAATCTAGTAATATTAATAACATAATGTTATTAATTAAAATAATAAATTAAATAATGCATATGTGTATATGGTAGCAGAAAAAATGGAATATAGTCAATTTGGGATTGTAGTTGACCTAGGAGCAGACTTTTTGACCTCATGAGAGCAGAGTAAGAGCCACCTCTGTCATTTTTCTGGGACTTTTATAGCAAGGGGAACAGAGAAAGAGTGAAAACAAACTGCAGTTTGGGATGGATCTAATTATTTATTTTATTCTAAGATGGAGACATATTTAAAGATGGAGTTATTTATGCCAGGAAAATCAAAGACATAGGTGTTTCTTCCTTTGCCTCCAACCCCGCTAGGCTGGATTCTTGGTAATGAATTCTTTGGCTTTGGAAACCCATTACATCAAAAATACAAAATGACTCTCAATACTGTGTGGTCTCTGTGAGCTTTTGCAAGAATGGGGCAGATAAAGGATTAAGGGTATTGGCAATCACATTGATTTTTGAACATTCGCTTAGTTCTTGATGCTTTATATGAAGTATATTTTCCAATGATCAAGAGAACTTTCTATAGTAGAAGATGAATCATTTTCATCTTGACATTTCACCATCAATAAATCTAAAAAGACAAAAGAAAATTCAAGTGGAATGGCAGTATGACCCATAGGTTCTCCTTGGTAAGTTAGTAGGGTCAGTTTTCTCAAATATCTCCAGGCAAAAAGAAATATTTCTTGGGTCATTTGTTTATCTTATATTACAAAACTATTAACAAGTGTCTCCAAAAATATTATCATGAAAATAATTGCAATTTATGTATCCATATCCATTTCAGAAGATGAAGAAACAGAGAAATCCTATGAAGAACTCAATACAATCTTCCAAGTTAAATCAACATTTATTTTGATGACTTTATGCAGAGATGAGTATAGGGTGAAAATATATTTAAGGGGAAAGAAAAAAGAGAAGTCAAAAGTATGGAAAAAAGATTAAAACCTTGTGATTATATTTCATGAATACTTTTTGTTGTTAATTATTTTTTATTTTCCAAATAACAAATTTCTTAATTACTCTATTCCTACAACTAGTACCTCTTCCACTGAGCAAAATAAAAATAAAGTTTCTCAATAAATAGTTAAATAGTCCAACAAAATAAATAGTCATATTAGTTATAAGTAAAGATGTCTCTGAATATTTTTTTTTAGGTCCATCACTTTGAAAGTGAAACATTACACCAGAGTGATAGTGATATTAAAGGCACAACCATCTCTAAGTGTATCTGAGGAGGAGTGGAAGATTGTTCACTGATTGAGTAGATTGAAGAGCTGGGAACTTAAGAGTATTTGAGGGAACATTACTATATTTGTTGAAATTCCCTAGTATGAGGGCAAGAGTCAAGAAAGATAGTAAATATCAGCATTGAATTGATTGAAAAAAGAGCAAGTTAGATAATGTTCACCTTGATTCAATTGGATGATAAATTATTCAACGTGAACCACAAGATGAAGAGAGACTTCTAAATAATAATGGTACAGGGAAAGTCTTGGCAAAGGAGAGCAAAGAATATTATTCTTCATTTTCCCACCAGGAGTTTCAGAGAAAATGCAGTGTGATGTTTCCAGTGTGATGGGGGCAGCTATGTGGCACAGTGGACAGAGCATCGGTCCTGGAGTCAGAAGTACCTGAGTTCAAATACGACCTCAGACACTTAAGAATTACCTAGCTGTGTGGCCTTGGGCAAACCACTTAACCCCATTTGCCTTGCAAAAACTAAAAAAATAAAAATAAAAATAAAAAGGAAAGAGTGACCAGTGAAGCAATGTCATAGATATGGTGTTAAGTTTCAGTGAGTGTCAAAAGATAGAAGGAGTAAAAAAAAAAAGAAAAAAGTTTAAGATGGAATCTAATTTGTTAATTATGGGGTAAGCAGATATAGAGTGGGACAAGGGTAGAGTAAGATCAGTTTAGATGGAAGTGGAGAACTGTCTTCAGCAGTTGAAGATTCAGTACTCCTGAGTTTGGAAGAATAAGGAGTGATGAAATTATACTGTTCATTAAAGAATGAGTTCAGCCAGAGCATAAATATGGGTTGTGAGAGTTGATTGATTAAATGATTCAAAATTTTCACTCAAGGTCCAACTTCATGAAGGTGATGTGATCTGATGTTATGGTACATGAAATGTGGAAATCAATTCAAAAGGTAAGAGGTACAAGTGTGATGTGGGACCAGAAGAGGTTTCCCAGAAGCAGGAAACTGCTATCTGGTTATACTGGGGTGACTTTTCTTTTCTTTTCTTTTCTTTTTTTTTTTTTTGCAAGGCCAAGGCAATGGGGTTAAGTGGCTTGCCCAAGGCCACACAGCTAGGTAATTATTAAGTGTCTGAGGCTGGATTTGAACTCAGGTACTCCTGACTCCAGGGCTGGTGCTCTATCCACTGAGCCACCTAGCCACCCCTCGGAGGGTGACTTTTCTTGAATCAGTTTTGGGTGAATCACCTGCTGGAGGTGGAGTTCACATAGAGATGGAAGCTATGAGTAGCCTATCTGAGGTAAGTCTGAAGTTGTTCCTGGAATTGGACCAAGAGAAACTCGGAGATGGAAATGAGAATCTAGAAGCCATTTGAGGGGAAGGGAAGCTAGTATGCTACATAACTCCCTATCTAGAGAATGTTTGGGTTGTGGGTAGGAAAAGGAAGGAGAAATAGGGAAGCCATAGAGTAGAATTAGAGAAATAGAGAAATTAGATATCAGTTACTATCAAACATCTCCTTTGAACATCTTCCCTTCTGTGCCAATACCTGTGTGCTTTTTATATTTCATGTTTTAGATAAAATAGCTAAATATTAAGATCTGTGTTAAATATAAGTTGATCACAAATTCAAGTCATACTTGGTTGCACAGATATGTTGTAGTGTATACATGTGTATTTTTCCCCATTGCCCAATATCTATTTTGTTTGAGGTTACTAGAGATGTCTGCAGTAATCTGTCATTTCTCAAACTGCTTGATAGCTAGTGTTAATTGATTTTTTATAAATATTCATGATTTTGTTCAAATGGCACTTCAAAAACAGAAGCAACTCATTAATATTCCCACTGGCAGGAACTGCTCATTGTGTTCTGTTATGTTCTGTGTAAGAATGGAGTGAATCCAAGGAAATTTCCTAATCAACACTCAGGTTTTAGTCCATACAACATGTTATATTTCATTTCTACTTTCAAACCATTTCAATAAGGAATCCTTGTATTTATGTAACACCTTTCCTCTCCAATACTTTCAACTTGTTATCTCTCTTATTCCTACAATATCTTTATTATTCATTATATATTCACAAAATCAGATCTTATACTTTATATTTTTTAATTTAATTTTTATTATGATTTTTTAAATTTTAAGACAATGGGGTTAAGAGTGACTTGCCCAAGGTCACACAGCCAGGTAATTATTAAGTGTCTGGGCTGGATTTGAACTCAGGTCCTCCTGACTCCAGGAACAGTGCTCTATCCACTTCACTGTCTAGCTGCCCCTCTTAATATCTTTTTTTCCTGTGTGTAAATTCTTTCCCATCAGTATACAGTTGGAAAAATGTTTGTTTTCATTCATTCATCCATTTTCCAACTACCAAAAAGTCTTTCTTCTTCCTTCTTTCTTCTATCCGAGAAAATAGGTAACAAATAATCCAATATCTTAGTTCTATTTCTCCCTGGCTCTGTTTCTGATTTCTGGATTTATTTCTGAACTTGTTTTAGCCAGGGGCCTCCTGGACATGGAACCTCCAACTTTCCCCTACATCTTTTTAAACCTAGAATATTCCTCTGCAAGGTCCACCCCTTTCAACCACTGATGAGTTTGTGCTGGGGGCTCCATTGGTGGGGGGACCCAAACCAGTCTTTGTTCCCCTCCTGGCCTTGTTTCTGACTTCTGGACATGCTCCTTTGAGGTCCCCTTCATCTCTGCTCCTCTGCACCCCACCCTTTTCAGTTCTCTTTTGTATGTCAACTTTCCCCAATAGAATGTAAGCTCCTTTAGGGCATGGACTGTATTTTTGCTTATATTTGTAATCCCCAATACTTAGCACAGTGCTTCATCCATCATAAGCACTCAATGAATAAGTATTTTTCTCTTTCCTTCTCCTTAAGTCAAAGTGTTCTTCATGAGGCATGATATCCTATAGATCTTGATTGTGCACAGTATTGAATTAGTAAACTTCAGGACCTGAGAAAGATTGAAAATCTTGGTGTCTTCTCCAGAACAATCAGTGGAAACTTGTGCTATTCAATAGCATTCCACATTTACAGTATTGGGGTATGTTCTGGGGCCAAGATCTAGAAAAGACATTGATAAACTTTGTTCCATATAAAGACAAATTGAAGCAACTGTGATAATTAGCTTGGAAGGAAAAAAAATGTTTAGGGGGCACATAGTTGCCTTCAAGTTTTTTAAGGGTTTTTATATAGACAAAAAAATTAGATTTGAAACTCTGAGAATTAGTTCTGGACTTTAAAAATACAGAAGGAGCTACTCCAGGATAGAGTGTGTTTCCCCTTTCTAAAAGTCTTCATTTGAAGACTGCATGATCATTTGCTAAGGATAATGTAGAAATGATAGACTAAATGACCTCTGAGATGCCTTCCAAAGGTGATATTCTGTGGTTCTACGGAATGTTCTATCCCCTTTTTCATCCCCATTTTGAATGTTTCCCCCATTCTCCATAGCAATACTAGAAAGGTTGCTTTAACCAATTTAATTTTCTATCAAAATTTCCCATTTTGGGGGTGGCTAGGTGGCGTAGTGGATAAAGCACTGGCCTTGGAGTCAGGAGTACCTGGGTTCAAATCCGGTCTCAGACACTTAATAATTACCTAGCTGTGTGGCCTTGGGCAAGCCACTTAACCCCATTTGCCTTGCAAAAAAAGTTCCCATTTTCATTTCTTTTTTCAGGTTTTGCAAGGCAATTGGATTAAGTGACATGCCCAAGGTCACACAGCTAGGTAATTATTGTTTGAGGTTGGACTTGAACTCAGGACTTCCTGACTCCAGGGTCACCTGGCCACCCTGTTTTTTTTTGCAAGGCAAATGGGGTTAAGTGGCTTGCCCAAGGCCACACAGCTAGGTAATTATTGAGTGTCTGAGATCAGATTTGAACCCAGGTACTCCTGACTCCACTGTGACATCTGGCTAGCCCTCATTTTCATCTACTGTAGTATAGTGGAAATAGCTTTTAAGAAAAATTAGGTCCATGAATAGGAACAGCATGAATTGAGCAGAGGCAGGAGAATAATATAGACAAAAAACAGGTACATATCAAGCTTTAAATAAATATATTAAGGTCAAGAGATTTAAATGCTAGGGCTAGCTCTGGACTAACTTGTTATATGAACTTGGGCAAATTGCTCTAATACTGTGGGCTTCAGTTTTCTTATATATCAAATGAGAGTATTAATTGGGCTTCATCTCTAAAGTCTTTATAACTAATGTTCTAAGATTCTATATTTCTGGAAGCATCAGTTTCCTAAAATGAGAGATTGAAATTACATGATCTCTAAAAACCTTTCCAGTTCAAAGTCTCATGAACTGAGATCCTTAAGCTCTATCGAAGCTCTAAATTTTAGGATCCTATGACCTTTCTCCTTCTGAATTCATTGATTTTGTGCTTTGAAGAGATGACTAACTTATTCAAATCTAGATGATTTGTCAGAAAATGCTGTTAGCATCTATCCAAGCAAGGATGTCAAAAAGGAAATTGAGGGGAAGAGAAGGCCAATACTCTTCTATATTCCAATTAAATTCGTTTTCTAATTGTTCCCTTTCCCTAACACCTGTCATCTAATCAATCAAAATTTCCTTTCTCTTTTTCACAGTTTATCTCATTTTCTCCCTTCCTCTTCCTTCTCACTGTCACTAATGTTACCCCACCCTAACCTATCATATAATTTCCTGTCTGAATTCATTGTATATCTTAACTAAGTCCCTTGAGTTCTGTACTTCCTTCCTTTGCTCAGTCTTATGTCCTGTTGCCAGATGAATGGTCCTAAAATGTGACTTGTATTATGTCACTCCCTTCTCAAAATGTCCAGTGACTCCCAGTTACCAACTAGGAGAAACTCATATTCCCTAGCTTGCATATAAGATACTCATAATCCATGCCCCTCCTTCTACCCCCAACCTCCCATTTTAACTTTATTTAAAACTATTCTTACCCAACCCATTTGCTATAATAAGACTGTTTTTTGATGAAACCATCCTATTTCTGCCTCCAAGCCTTTGTTAAGATTGTACCCTAAAATAAAGTGATCTTCTATTTTTTGATCTATATCATTCATTTTTCAAGACCTAATACAAGTCCCCTTTTCTCTTTATGATTTTCCTCCACTATTGTGGTCCACATTGATCTCCCTCTTCACTGAAGTACAATATTATTTAGTATCTCTACCAATTCATTTATCAAACTATGCTGCCTTGATAGCTCTAATATTGATATATTATAATACTATTATATAATTATGAAAAGATAGAGCTCAAATAGTTAAAGGTGAAATGGATCAAGTCTGAAAATCTTGTCTCTCAGACTATGAACTGAGACCCAGATAGAGTAAGGGAATTGCTTATGATGAAACATGTAGTAGCAAGTGGAATTTGGACCGAGGTCCTTATACCTTTGAAAGCAAAACAGAACTCTAATTATGAATTTTTATTCTCATACTAAGTACTAGAATGTTAATCAGATAATAAACATATATTATGTTCTAGGTAATATGCTAAAATAGACATAAGACAGACTCTATCCTAAGGAAGTTCATAGATGAATGGAGAAAACTATGAATAAACAAAGGAATTTACAGAACATATTGACAGAAATAATCAAAAGAGAGAGGGTTCTAAGAAGGGAAATTGAGAAAGTTTTCTTGTAGGAGGTAGGATTTTAATAGGTATTTGACATCCAGGGAAAGCAGGAAGAGGGAGAACATTCCAGGTATAGGGGACAGAGAGCAAAACTGTTCAATGTTGAGAGATTCTGGGTCTTATTTGAGGAACACAGTTTAGTCCAGGGGAATTGGAATTGAAGTTATGTGTGAGGCATGTAATATGTAAAAATACTAGAAAGATAGTAAGGGGCCAGGAAGAACTTTGAATTTTAAACATTTTTGATTTTGATCCTATAGGTGAAATTTATTAAACTGGGAGGCAGGATTAGCATATCTGTATTTTAGATAAACTCTCTTTAGTGAATGAATGGAAGAGGATGGATATTTGGTGTGACAGAAAGGAGTAAAGAGATGTTGAAATGGTGAAATCAATATGCCTTGGTAATAGGTTGGATATGGGGATGGTGGACTGGGATGAGAGTGAAGAGTAGAAGATGGCACCTAGTTTGAGAACCTGAGGTCCTCTATAGTAAAAAGGAAAGGGGATGGTTTAGGAGGAAAGTTTGGAGTATATTGAATTTAAGATATATATTGGACATCTGTTGCTAGATGTCTGAAACACAGTTGAACATATGGGATTGGAGGTCTGCAAAAAGATTAAGGGAGGCTTGATAGATATGAAAAGCATCAGAAGTGGGTAACTAAATCATAGAAGATGATGATATCACCAAGTGAAGTAGAATAGAGAGGGAAGAGAAGAGAGTTCAGGATACCTACAATTAAAGAATATGGGGGTGGCTAGCTGGCGCAGTGGACAGAGCACCGGCCTTGGAGTCAGGAGTACTTGGGTTCAAATCCGACCTCAGACACTTAAAAAAAATTACCTAGCCATGTGGCAAAAAAATTACCTAGCCGTGTGGCCTTGGGCAAGCCACTTAACCCCATTGCCTTGAAAAATCTAAAAAAAAAAAAAAGAATATGAACTGGATGAGAATCATCTTGCAAAGGAGAATGAGATGGAGTGGTTAGATAGGAAGAAGAATAAAGAGAGATTAATTTCCTCAATACCTAAAGAGAAGAAAATAACAAAGAGGAGAGGGTGATCAACAGAGCTAAACACTGCAGAAAAGTAGAGGATAATGAGAATTGAGAAAAGGTCATGGTTGACTACTCAAATATAGGGACAGAAGTCACCTGAGTGATCTAGATAAAGAAGAAGAGAAAAGAGGAATCTCTCAGAAAATAGTGTGAAATTTTCCAGTAAAATATGAGGCAAAATTCTCAGTTGAGAGAGTAGGGGTAGGGGAGCCATGGGAGTTTTGAGAAAGCATGAATTTGGAAGCCCTGTGCTGAATGAAATAATTTATTTGGTTGGAATAAAAGGATTAGTTTACAGCAGGAAGGACCCAGTTAAGTTTATTTTATATAAATTTGTATCGAATCATTCAACACAGTTTTTCTATCTTTATTCAGTAGCACATGCATAGGAAGGAAGGCAGCAAATAGTGAGAGCTATCTAAAACTGAGTTTTGAGAGAGCACAATTGAAAATATGTCAAAGAAAAGACACTCAAGAGAATAGGATGGTGTAGAGTTGAACTGGTTTGCTACATGATAAGGTTGGGGAAAAGCTATGCTCAGGGCAAGAGACATGGAGAATGTCCTCAGTCTTTACCCTATTTGGGGTTAAACAGAACCTTCAGGAAACAATCTTAGAATGACTGTTGGGGAGGTCACTGTCCAGGGTGGTACAAGCAGAGTGTGGGAGGGAAGAGAACTTAAACCATTCTATTTTAACTAATTATTTCTAATAACAAAGTATTAAACTATTTTTTGGATTGATGATTGAATTCCATTCAGTATCCTCTAAATCTGATGCTCTGAGATGAAGGTTCCTTGATTCTTTTTAATAGTTGTCTTAAAAATCCTCATATTTAAATTTAAGATAAGTGGCATATCACATTAGGAATAGTCACAGATTGTTGAATCCATCGTAGAACTTAGCCCAGAGCAATGATTATTGTGGGTATGTATAAATACAGAGAATTTCAAAGGATGTCAATTATACTGAAATACAGTTTACAGAAAATATAATATATCTTTAAACCCAAGTTCATGCAAAGTAGACTAAACACCTCTATTTTAAAGAGTGTTTTCCTCAAAATGTAGATTTCTTGTCTAAGTATTTTTATCTTAGAAAGCAAGGATTGTTTCATTTTTTTATTTGAATTCCAGAACAGAGGACAATTCTTGGTATTTAATATAAACTTAGTCAATGACTATTGATTGATCTCAGTTTTATAGATGAGGTAATGGAGGACCATAGGATTTAAATGGCTTGACCAAAGGTTACCCATAAGGTAAGAGTCAGGATTGGTTTGGTCCAAGATGTTGAGTAGTATATATATATATATATCTTATAAGAGATTATAAGAAAAGACAACAGATTTATAATATATTTGTATAAATAATTTATGTTGTAAATGTTTAATATTGAGAGAATCCTGACATTGGAGCATGTTTTTGTTGGGCTTTGTTCTAAGGTATTTTGCTTTAAATGAGATTTCTTTTTTAAAAGTAGTTTATGCATCTTTTCTTTTTTCAGATTTCCCTGCATTTTATTACTTACTTTTACATGCTATCATGCAGTAATTTTTATCTTTAGTACATAGATAGATCTTGATACAAAATTCTGTGTTCTCTTTGACACTTTCAAGTGTTGTTTTTTACTCTTCTGACTCTTCTAAAGAAGGATCTAAGGCATTATTACATTCTGATTTTCAATCTCATCTCAATGCTGAAGTGGACATCTTTAGCACCAATACTGTGATAAAATTCTATTCATCTATGATTCTTGACTATTGACTAAATAGAATTAAGCCTCTTTGCAGCATTTGGACACTTTGTGACCATATTAAAAACTAAAATGTTAAGGGATCATTAAAAAAAAACCTAGAAGAACTAGGGAAAATGGGTCAATCGCTTGTTTAATAGGACACAAATGCTTTGGTTTTTACAAAAAAAACTATTCTGTAAGCCAAGTTATATAAGCAGGGATTTTAAACTTAGCAATGAAATAGTGTCTTGGAATCTGGAAAGTTTTATGGTATCATTTTAAGCCAGTTCTATCCATTTCAGAGTTCTTTTGAGAATAGGAGGAACAGAATGGGTATGGACCATTAGAGCTTCCATTTATCAATAGCTCACCCAATTAGAATACAGTTGCACATGATTTCCATTTTGATGTATAGTCTGACATTTTTTAGATTCTTGGAACTTTGAAGAACTGAGTAAAATATCCTGGATCTACTGAGGAATAACATTGCTATGTGACTCCCATTGTCCCTAGGTCCATGATCAGACTGCTGACTCAGATGTACAGCAGGATGTTCATATCTCTGATCAAAAGCCCCCAGATACTAAGGGATCAAATGAATATAAAGTTTTTAGACAAAGAGCCCATGTAGAACTATTAGGAGAATGCCCTATCACTAGGGAGATGAGGCAACAGTGTTGGATGGTTAACCGAAATGAGGACATTTTATGTACTGTCTAAAAACAAATGATGAACCAGGGAAGTTAACTTTGTCTCATAAAATTGAATCTCTGGGGTGGGAATAGGATGTCTAGTCTCCAGGTCTGTTAACTCTTAGTATGCATACATATTAGGGACTAGGGTTGAACCAGTCAAACTAGGCTACATTAGTTCATGTCAGAGAAAGCCAACAGCTGCTGGCAACAGCTAAGTTTGTTCAATAGATACATAGACTGGTTAAACCTAGACTCAGAAAAACCTCTGACATTTACTACCTCTGCCTGTCTCATTTTCCTCAACTATAGTTGTGAGGATCAATTGAGAAAATATTTGTCAAGCTATTTGTAATATTATTAAAGATAATAGTAGCACAAATCCTGACACATGAAGCCCTTAATAAATGTTTAAAGTTTCCTTCCTTATTTCCTTTCACTGGACAACAGTTTTGTAAAAATTCATTGAATCAAAGATTTTAAGCTGGAAGGCACCTCAGATGTTGAATTTAATCCCTTCATTTCACAGATGAGAAAACAGATTCGGAGAGGCTAAATGATTTGTCCAGAATCACATATTTAGTGTGTATCAGAGGCAGGATTTGAACAAAGATTTTTTTCCCTAATTTCAAGTCTAGTGTCCTGTCTACTACACCAAGGATCTGAGCTACTACTTCCTGTAAAAATAGAATGACCTATGCTGACAGACCTATGATCTTATCAGTGTAGATATTCTCTCCAATGATTCAGATTGCAACATTGCTGAGAAACTTCTAGCTCTCTCCTGTTATTTTGAAGATAAACACTTGATTTTACCACAAACCAGCCCATTTTCTTTCTTGCTCATAAGTTTCTTTTCTTTTTTAAAAGTTTTATAAATATTTTCAATTTTTTTGCAGCCTAGTCTTTTGTAGAGATTGTTCTACTTTTTCAATTATCATCTTTGATGATAATCACTTTGTCAGTGAATTATTTTGTGTTGGCACATTTTTGTTGTACTTTCAAAAAAGAAATGGCATCATATTATTCCAGTCATGTTGAGTTTCCCTATTTGTTTGACACAATAGTTTTGAAGAAAACTAAGTCAGCACTTTGGCAACAGTGGAAAAGAATTTTAGTTTGAACATCATTCCTGAACAATGATTTGGGATGGGGAAAAAATAATCCCAGGTCTAAAATTTCCTTAAGATGGTAATAACCCAAGACTTGCTTAGAATTAAGGATTTCTAATGAGAATAATTTGGAACCTTTCCCTATCCTTTCTCCTCTCTGAAAAGGAATCACTTTTCATTATTCTTTTGTTTTATAAAAGAAATCAAAAGACAATCATTTTTTCTTAAGATATTTTGACAGATCATGTGTGCAATCACTTTCAGAAGACTGTTCCTTTTCTTTCTCCACCACCTCTACCTCCCACTCCACTTAGAGAACAGAAAACTTGATTTTAGAAAATCAATGACTTATTTTAAATGTTAATGAATAATAAAAAAGGGAAGGGTGCTGAGAGAGTGGTGCCTGTGAATATACTAGATGATTAAACAATTAGGATTATAAGAGAAGAGAATTCTAGGACTGGATAGGATCTGAAACAAGAAAGAAATAATTGGCATGGGATATTAGGATGAATATTAGATCTTTAATCAAAAGACCTGAGTTTGCAACCCTGAGAGATAACTAGAAATCATGGTACCTGGGATGAATTCAAGTGCGACCTGGCTGAGACCTCCCTAGTCCTAGATAGTTACAGTTGCTCTGGGAGATAGATTAACTGTTCCCCAGAGTCCAGGTTCTGCCTAGGTGGCACCAAAAAGGTGATAGGTATGGGAATGATGTAGGACAGAGGTATCATGCAGGGGCCTGCAAAAAAAAACCTTGTTGTGGGAAACAAATTAAAATATAATTTGGAAATATTTAATTAAATAAGTTAAAATATGATAAAACATAGATAACATTACATTTTAAAACCAATTTTTGTCCTTACATATAGATTGATTGTTGCTGTTTCCATTTGAGTTTGATAAGGCTCAAAGTTTGATAGGAACCAAGAGTCAGGGAAGTGCTTCTTGGTGATATGAGTCTAGCAAAGGACTAAGGGGCATAAGAAAGGCATGTACCGCCCCCCCCCCCCCCCCACATACTTAGGCTCTGATGCTATGGGTTGCTTTTTTTCCTGTTGATTTCAATTGATTCCAGTTTTCCTACTTGGAACCTATTTGACTTTGGTGAAGTAACTGGGACTCAGTTTTATTATCAGTCAAATGAGGGGACTGGACTCAAATTAAATGATATCTAAGGTCCCTGCTAACTCTGAATCATATTATCGTTTCCTAATAAACCCTATCAAAACCCACTGAGCCAGATTTTTATCAGTACCTTAGCTACCAAGTTAATGATGAAATCTATCAAACTTTTGACATTAGTGATAATATGTAAGGAAGAATGAATAAAAACTGATAATTTAAAAGCAAAAATCTAATTCAATTAAATAATTTAGTAAATGCTTACACAGTGACTACTATATACAAGATTTTTTATTTCTGAATATACAAAGAACCAAAAAACACATTTCTGTCCTCAAGGGGCTCATAGTCTTTTTTGTTTGTTTTGCTTTAGCAATGCAGTGGGGTTAAGTGACTTGCCCAAAGTCACACAGGTAAGAATTATTAAGTGTTTGAGGCTGGATTTGAACTCAGGTCCTCCTGACTCCAAGACTGGTACTCTATCTACTATGCCACCTAGCTGCCCTGGCTTATACTCTTTTAAGGTAAATTTGGCATGTAAGCAGATAAGAGTATTCTAATAAATATATTTTGATATGTGCAAAGGAGAGATCCAAAAATGCTCTAGAAAAACTTGAAAGAATGATAGTTTTTCAACTTGGTATTTACTAAATGAGCTCAGGAAAGGGAAATACCTGAACTAAATAATTTTTATTATAATATTCCATTTATTTATCTAAGTATCATTTGAATTTTAAATTTCATTCCACTTTTTTGTTAAATGTTTTGGTAAAAGAAAATTAAATAACTCACATTTATATAGGCGCTTTAAAGTTTATAAAACATTTTCTGAAGAATTGCCCTGTGAGAGAAGACCTCATAGTTATTATTAATTTTACTCATATACATATAATGAAACTAATGTTTGGGGATATTTGGTGACTTGTTTACTGTTGCATATAGAAGTCACTGAGCCGACTCAGAGTAGCAGGCCTTCCACTCTATCCTCTGTGCCACCTAGTTGTCCATGCTATTGTTTGCGTTAATTGTGTGTTAAAAATCAAAGATGCCATTGTATACTAGTGGTTATAGCTTCTTATCATATCTAATTTGAGAAAAATTAATTAAATATTAAAAAAATAATTCATAAGATCATAACTCACCTTAGTAAACTCAATGTATAATAGTGCATATTTATATAAAAATGAATTAGAATTTGATTCTTATCTTCCTCAAATTTATGAAAAGTGAAATTATATACACATTTTTTAGAACATGACCTTTTGTAAAGTTAGATCTATTTTTATATAGGTCATCACAGGCTATGAATATATTAAGAGCAAAATCCTTCTGGATTTCTATAATGTTCTTTATAGAATTATTTTTGACTGGCTCAGACATTTGATTTCATCTATATAGGGAAAAAATTCTCCCCACAAATATATGTTGGTTATTTTTTCCAGTATGTGATCTTAGGGCTCTAATATGATCTGTGGGGTCTAATAGGTTAATTAACTTGACCAGGGTCTTAATAGCTGGCATGTGTCAGAAGTGAGACTTGACCTTTGTTCTTCTTAACTAATACATTTCCTAACTATAGGCTATGACTTTTTGGTCTAATGAGAGAGTGATCCAGAATAGAAAACTCTCTTATGGAAGCAAAATAGAAAAGATACTTTGGGAATATTCTAATGAAGTTCATTTCTCTATGAATAAATTGGGCAGAAATATAAACCCCATGCAAGGCCTATTTGCAGGAAGGAAATAACATTACAAGAAACACTCCACCTTAGAAAGATTCTACTTTCAGAATGAATCAACAAATTCAACTTAACCAATTTTTATTAGGCATATACTAAATGCTGAGAACTTTTTACAGTACTGGAGGAAATAGATAATAAATTTAATGTAGATAATATGATTTAGAGTAGGTCTTCTCTCTATTTTTTAAAAGAAGAAACCGAGGCTCAGGAATATTGAATGACTTGTCCAAGGTCAGGTCTCCTGACTCTGATCATCTTCCACATACTATAGGAGACATGTCCAAAGTTGGGAAATATTCATAGACAATGACGGGACATTGAGATTTAAAGGGAAAAACAAGGGAGTACAGTTAAGGATCAGGCAAGAACCCCAAATCCTGAGACTTCAAATGGATGTGAGCTCATGAAAATTATGTCTATATCCCCTTTAATATTTGAATTTTATTCTCTCCCCTCCTTCCCCCCCCCCCCCCCAGTCCTTCCTGACTCCCACACTCCATAATCTTATGTACTTTTCATGTGTGGACAGCTCCCTAGTGCTATTGATGTTTCTTACAAGGGAATATTTGAATACATGTATCTGTAAACAGAATTAGGATGGGTAAATTTTGTGAGGAGAGGCAAAGCAGGAGTTAAAACAAGTCAGGATGGAATATCATCATGGATAATGCCTGGCTGTTATGTCGTGAAGCCTGTAGAAAAGAACTAGACTCCTAGAAAATAAAGTGTAGGATGGACACTACACAGAGAATGGTAGTGTATCAATGATAAGTTTTGACTCTTTACAATGGAGTTGAGTGTAAATTAGTGAAGCATAGCTCTCTCATAGGGTCTAAGGCAATTGCAGCTACATTCTAGAATTGAGTAGAAGAGTGTAAGTACAGGTCATCTTAAGCAAAATGAAGCAGAGAATTAAGACCATTACTAATGTAAACTATTTTCAAATGTGCTCCTTTATGATTTGTATTAGAGGTTCTCTCTCTCTCTCTCTCTCTCTCTCTCTCTCTCTCTCTCTCTCCATAAATATATATATATATATGAATTGCATTAGAGGTTGTCTAAATTTAGAAATAGAAGAGGTTGTCTTTTATATGGAAATAAGCCAAACTGTTGTAGCCTATTACTTAAGTTAAACACAGATCTAGGGCTTCCAAAAATACAGTGACTGTTTAATCCTACATTCAACCAGGCTTCCACCAAATAACTGGGTCAGATGGCTTTTCCATTATTACAGCAACATTTTATAAATATGTGATGAGAGGCAATGGTAGTCTATATATTTTATCTATTGACTAATCAGTATGATGGATGTCAGGCTGATGCATAGATTGCTCATCATAGGTGAAGATTCTTACACAGTTTAAACTGTTTATTTGTCCTCTATGATGATGATTGTTCATTTTTATGAGAAAGATTTGCTATTCATGAATCTGGTAATGAAGAAAGAGTAATTCTGAATTAGAGTTTTAGAAAGGATACATTCAGTAAAGTTTGTTTTTTCTTTTAGTGTAAATGCCGAATTAAAAATTTTTAGAAAATTAGGGAATCTACATTTGAATCATTCGCAGAAGTTTAATATTGAATAAAGAAGCAGGCTGAATTTATTGGTCCTAGAACATTAACATCAAGAAACACAGAGCTAAAGATTGGGATGAATAGGATGGTGGCAAATACTATTCATGGTAAACCATCCAAAAATTATGATATATGATTTGTGCAAATAATTCATTTTCAATCAAAGCAATGCATTCATCACCCCTACTCACTTTTCCTAACACTTCATAAGTAGTATTTCAATAAATGGCCATACAGGCATGCACTGAGTACCACCACATATAGACTATGTGGTCTTGAAAATATACTCTATGGGGCGGCTAGGTTGCACAGCGGATAGAGTACCGGCCCTGGAGTAAGGAGTACCTGAGTTCAAATGTGACCTCAGAAACTTAATAATTACCTAGCTGTGTGGCCTTGGGCAAGCCACTTAACCCCATTTGCCTTGCAAAAACCTAAAAAAAAAAGAAAATATACTCTATACAATTTACAAATTCAATTAAGCAAAGATTCATTAAGCAACCGTTATATAGATGGTAGTGTCATAGTGGAAAATATTGGTCTAGGGGTCAGGAAACTGTTCAAGCCTCACCACTGATATTTAGCAAATTTGTGATCCTGGGGAATTCACTTACTGCTATGTGATTCAGGCAATTGCCTAAGACTTATGTACTAAATCACAGAAGGATTATGATCTTCTTCAGTGAAGAAGATTCCCCACACCAGGAGTTTTCTAAGCTGATGAAATCATAGAATCTTTATATGTGCAAAAAGCTGTAGTATAAAAAAAGAAAAAAGAATCATGAATTTGCCCTCAAATCACTTTCATTATACTATAGGAGGGTGCATTTGTGTGTATAAAGTAGAGCTAGGTGGTGCAATGGATAGAGAAGTGGTCTTGGAGTCAAGAAAGTCCCAAGTTCAAACCCAGTCTCAGATAAATCCTACCTGTGTCTTGGTCAAGGAGAACTGCAAACCAGGCCAGTATCTTTGCTAAAAAAATTCCATGGACATCTGCTCTTGGAGTCACAAAGAATCAGATACAACTGAACAATAACAACAAAATATAAAGTAATTTCCAGAGAGAGAGAGAATAGTAGTAACTGGAAAAATTCAGGAAAGTCTTCATGAAGAAGGTGATACCTGAAGTGAGGTTAAAACAGTTCTATTCTGGAAATTCATTTTTGAACAATACTATAAAATAATATTTTTTCATAATTCTAGATCTCATGTAATTTAAAGAAAAGAGAGCATTTTATTCAGATATTTTTAATTCATTGTCAGGAAATAGGGATGGTTTTGGCTAAATGTTTTTGTTCTGCTGGTATACATAAAAGATCAGCAAACTAAATATTACCCATGTTTATATTTTAGTTCCAGCCAAATCTTTATTTAATTGTTCATCACTTTAAACATTAGTGGCTGGCCATGTATTAAAACATTCTGAAACCACAAAAAGTGTTGTACTATGTTCCAGTATTTATGTTTGTATACACAACTAAATGGGGGTGGAGGTGGGGGAGGTGGGGATTAGAAGGACAAGAGAGTGTTTAAAAGTCATTTTTGTGTATCTCATTACGGACAAAACAATAAATAAAGCATTGAGTAGCTAATCTAAATATTAATGCAGGCACAGTTGACCTAGGCATTAATCAATTGTCATTATCCATTATACAGATATCTTCAAAACAAAACAAACAAGAAAAACCTTGTCTCTAAGGTTTCTATTATTTAAATGGAAAATATGTTGAAAGACCTAAACCATTATTCTGTGTAGACTGGATAGGTGCATTCTTTTGTATTCCATAGTGTATGTGTTCAAGGTGGACAAGCACTTCTCTAGTGAGGGCTTACCAACCTTTTTTTCAAGGTTGTTCATCTACTTTTGATGTCTATTAACCATCTCTCACCCGTGGCTCCAAGAAGCTGTAGCATAAGTAGTGGCCATAGTCACAAAAATATTCTTAGCAGATAGGCTGAAATCAGGGTGAGGACACTAATAGATCTCAATTTACTGATGCTGAATTGAGGGAATGTCTACCCAAGTCACAAACACCAAGTTCACCACTGCATGATGGTCAATCACCAGTCATCTTAACATTTGTCTTATTACTCGACTTTGATGACTGGAAGAGTTAGGCTCGTGACTTTGGGCAAATGTGCCTCAGTTAAATCCAATTTACACACACATCAAGATATCACCCATCATCCACTATTTTGCCTCAACATCTTGATATCATTGGTCTTCTTCAAAAATTAATCTTTTTTGTTTATAGTGCAGTGATCAAAGTTAAATAGATGAATTAGACCCGACCAAGAACTAGCTCATATATAAAGATACAAAACCTGATAATGCCAACAGCTCTAGAGTTTAGGGAAACAGTGAAAACTATTTTTCCATGCTTTTCCAATCCCTTCTTCATAATAAATGTATCATTCTAAGGACTGAGAACTATTAGTTGAGTGGATGAGAGAAGGGAGGAATAAAAAATAGAGAAAAAGGTAATAAAGAATTATAGCTGGGACTTTAGACATTTGATACTAAATGGACACTATTGTTGATATCATAACTTTACTCCTTTGTTCCCATCATACTGCACCCCCCTGGTATTTTTTGGTCAGATTGTTTGCAAATGAAGAAATTCAAGGGTGTTCAGGAAGTGTTAGGATAACAACATATAGGGGCAAGATCTGTGATTTTAACTTCTGGAGAAGGGAATTTCTTCTACCAGGCAAAGTCAGAACTTTTTCTTCAGCTTAGAGTCTTCCCTAGAGTACCCACAAGGTGCCCAGGCTCCCACAGTCTATAATGTCAAAGGCAAGACTTCATGCCAGATCTTCTTGGCTCTGAGGATGTCTCAGCAAATATGAATGGGATCTTGAGCCCCAGAAAGCTAATGCAGAGGCTTCTGATTAAACAATTAAACTCATTTTCATTATCCAAAATGGAAGCACAAGATGCTTTATATGCTGTATTTCAGACATCCTTTTAGAGAGTTGTTTGTAGAGTGCTTCAATGCCTTTGTGACAGAAATGATAGATGTGTGCAAAAGCCATGGCTATTTTATGCAAATGGAGTCAAGATTTCTTTGAGATGAGATTTTTATGACAAGCTTCTTTTGTTATTACATAATGTAGAACAGTAATTTGTCAAGGAGGCTAAATCTGTTTTTGCAAGTTGCAGAAACTCCAGAGCAAAGATCCCAACATAATGTCTGACTTGTTAAGAAGCATTCTCACCTGATGCAACTGAAATGATTTCTTTGACAATGAGTCCTATTTTGACTTTAAACACTTTTTGACTTCTTTTGAATATCTTAATATTTGAAACAAAAAACATGAGCAACATTGCTTTTTTCTTTTGTTACTTCTCTGATGCTCAGGATCTGCAGCTGTGTGCAGATCCCCTGGGAAAGGATGACGGTATGTTGGACTGGTTTCTCACCCTCCCCCCCTTTCATTCTCTGCTTTGCCAGCTTGCCTGGCTGTTGTTGAATCTCTGCACAGCTGTGTCACTTCACGAAAAGGCCTATCAATCAAATATATCATCAGTGTTTCCTTCTGCAATGGCTTGGGAAAGATAGTCTCTGATATTTCTGTAAATTCATTCAATTCAATTCAACAAACATTCATTAATCTAATATGAACAAGGCTAGGTTGTGTAGTGAATAGACACTGGTTTGGAATTAGGAAGACTCAACACCCTGAGCTCAAATATGACCATGGGATTAACCCTGTTTGCCTCCATTTCCTCATTTGTAATACAAGCTGGAGAAGGAAATAGAAAACCACTTCAATGTTTTTGTTCAGAAAACCTCAAATGGGGTTATGAAGAGTTGGACATGACTGAAAAACGACTAAACAACAACATAAACAGGAAACAAAAATGAATAGTCTTTACCATTAAGGGACTTATATTTGCTCATAGAAGTGAGTAAAACAGGACACAGAGAAATTTCAAGAACTAGATGGCACCAAAAGTGTAGAGATCAGAAAATGCTTCAGGAAACTCAGGTATCACCTGTATTGTAGTTGAGGGGAAGAACATGGCATAGTCTTTATAACTCTTCAGGAATCTGCCTCAGAATTAGGAAGACCTAGGTTCAAGACTTGACCCTCTTCTCTACCTCTCTGAAATATACTGTACAATTCTAGGTAAGTCACTAAAATTCATGGCAACAAGGAGGCAAAGTGGATAGCACACTGGTCCTGGAGTCAGGAGGACTTGAGCTTGAATCCAGTCTCAGACACTTGACACTTACTAGTTTTGTAACCATTGGAAAGGCACTTAACCCAGATTGCCTCACATCCAGGGCCATCGCCATTCAACCTGATTCATATCTGTCTACTGACCCAGACGGCTCCAGAAAAGAAAATGAGGCTGGTGACTAAGCACAGCACCCCTTCCAATTCACTTGCTTGTCATGGCATCATCTCCCTGATGTCATGGTCTTCTTGAAGAGCAAAAGATAAACATCATCACAACACAAACCTATTAGTGCCCTCAAATAATTCTCTATAGTTATGCATTACAGAAATCTTGTTTCTCTGCTTTGCTGAGGAGAATGAAGGAATAAATGAAGTATTTTTAAGCGTGAAGCATTATAGTAATCACTAAGAATGCAAATACAAAAATGACAGAGTCTCTGCTAACAAAGACCTCATGTTCTAAAGGAGACCACAATATACATGGAAGCTTTTGGCTCCAAATCAGAAGTGTTTTCAAAGAGGGACTTCTCCATACCATAGAATCATAGATCCAGGACAAACACAAAGTAATTTTAAGAAAAGTCTACATAGAGAAAGGATCAGAAAATTCCTCTCCCTTATAGAAATGGAACCTGAATTTTGCTTTGAAGAGAGAAAAGAAGGAAAAGGAAGGTGTGAGAGTGACTATTATGTACAGGAAACAGCAAGGAGGCTGGTTTGTCTGGAATGGAGAACCCATGAAAGAGAAGAATATGAAATAAAATTGGCAAGGAAGGTAGAAGCCAGATTGTGGAAATTTTAAATGCCAGGATTAGTGCTTTACAAGTTGCCTTAGAGGCAATAGGGAGCTATTGAGTCTTTTCCAGTGCAGGAGTAACATGGTCAGAGCTGCAATTTTTGAATCATCAATTTGTCAGAGCTATTTAGGAAGGCCAGTTAGAGAAAAGAGGGACTAGAGACAGGAAACATAGTTGTCATAGTCTATTTCAGAGTAACAAGAATTTAAAATGAAGTGAATGGAGATAAAATTTTCTGTCTGTGCAGAAAATAAATACATAGTAGAGTTGCCTTTATTTATTCTACTTTCCTTCTTTTTCATGAAACTTTTATTCTTGTTTGAATACTTTTTAGCAGCAAATTGAGGTACTTTTCAACATATCAGTGCATTAGTATTTATTAGCGGAGGTTCTCCCAGCACTGCAGGGGTTTGGAAAGAGTCTGTTCTTCCAACCTCCCACTCACCATCTGTACCCATTTCCATCTTCTGCTATAGCTGAGAGCATCAGAGATCCCTAAAATACCTCCTGCTTCTTTATGTGGAAAATGGAAGATAAAATAACTGGGCCATGAACCTAAAATATTATGGTTCAGTCTATACTGTGAATATATAAGATTCACCTCTTGTCCACTATCTGTACAATCTCTATAATGATAGTTGAAGTTACACAAATACTTATACAATTCTTCAATCCCTCCCCTTTCTGTTACAAAACTGGGTGGTCTTTTCTTTTGCTCTAGCTGCTAGTAATATCGGCTGGGGTCTGGGTCACAAAGATTTAAGTTAAGCATTCTAGTCAAGATGTCACCCTAGTATGGTAAGTTTAATATTACATATATTAATTCTAAGTTAGTAATAATATATTAATATAGTACATTAACAATTGTATATTATATATCTACATATACATACATATACATATATATATGTGTATATATATATATATATATATATATATATATATATATATATATATATACATATAGGTTGGTTGGCTGAATGGTGTTTATCCTTGATTCCTAAAGAAGACCATGACATCAAGAAAGTGATGCCAGGACAAGCAAGTAAATTAGATTTGTGAGATGGGTGGGTGTATGCAATCACCAGCCTCACTTTCTCCACAAAACCATCTGGGTCCAGTGGCCAGATAAGGATCAGGAAGATTGGAGATGACCTTGAATGCAATGGGAGACCCTGGCTTTTTAAAGCTAGGTCTTTCTTAGGTCATAATTTGACTGAGGTAGGCCTTTCCGGTGATTAAGGTAAGAGAATGATGAGAAAAGAGGTATCTCCATTTTCTTTTGACATTCATCTACCTCCTTTGTTTCTCTCTGTCCTATCTCCATGCTAGAGTATAAACTCTTGGAAGACATGAAGCATGCTTTTTTTTTTTGTCTTCCTAGTGTCTGATAGCATGACCTATGCTGCATCTCTTAATCAGTATTTGTGGAATGAATGAATGGTAATGTTTCTGAGTCAGAAAAAAAAGTATCTTTGTTAAGTTGAAGAATAAAAAACAGTTTTCCTTTCTGCTACAAACTTTATTTTTCTTCTTTCTTATTCCCACTAAAGCAACCCCTTTTCTTCTCATTTCACATCTCTCTGAACAATTTTTTTTTGTGCTTTCTAATGAGTCTCCTGGTGGAGACTTTTAAACAATATGATTATTCTCTGGTGTTTGTTACAAGAGTAGGTTCATTTTTGAGGGTGGGAAGGGAAGGGAAGGGGAATATTTCTAGAATGAATAGTTATTCAAAAATAAAAAATACATAAATTTATTATTGTTTTTAAAAAACAAGCTTTTTAGCCTAGAAAAGACTTAGTGAGGGGGGTCATGATAATTTAATTACTTAATTAAATTTAATAATTTAATTAATTAAAATCACTCCTTCATCCTTGGATTTCACACTTCATTATGTTATATCACAATATTATGTCATATACTTATTCTGCTACCATATAAATCTCAAGACTCATATGATTTCTTTCATCTCCTGGTCTCATACCATAACATTTTTAATATAAAACATTTTAATATGCATATTCTGCTACTATCCAAATTTTCTATGCTTTGCATCTTTGTATATCTTGTCTTTAACTCTTATGTCCATAGCTCTTTGTAATGTCTGTTGGGCATGCTTTAGGTTGTAATGGTAACCCTTCCTCTATGTTTATTATTAATGGGTCTTTATATCTACATACTTGGCGCTACTTGTTTTGATCTAAAGATTCCAAATGTTGCTTTAATCCATTCCAAAAACTTAGGCATTTTAAAACTAGTCATTATGATCTTCCAACTTTTGTATTTGCTTTGCTTCTGAATTTTAAGAGTTAGTTTGTTATAGCAGAGAGACATCTGGATTCAGAGTTTGGAAGGCCCTGACTTCAAATTCTGCCTGTGATATAACCATATATGATGGACTGTGTGATCCCCAGCAAGTCAGTTAACCTCTTAGTACTTGATAACAATGGTGTCAGATTCAAGTAGAAATGTTTCCCTGCTGTCTCATTGATTTAGAAATCTACAAATTAAAATCAACATTATATATGTTTAATAATTTTTTATTTTATTTTGTTGAAAACTTCCCAATTACATTTTAATCTGGTTTGGTCCTGACTAGGGAGATGGGAGTTCTATAGGCAGTGTGAACTAGTAGATAGCGAGTTGTAACCTCTGCCATTTATACAGCTCTCTAAGACTATAAGTTATAAAGAAAATGCCAGCGATGCAATGGTTGAAGGAATTTCCTCACCTGGAAGTTCACCTGAAGATAGGGTAGGAGGAAAAGGTATAACCAGCTTTTCTCCCAAAATCACAAGTCCAGTCCCTCTCTTTATTTCATTTTAAGCTACTGCTTTATTCTTTTATAAACAATATTAATGTTGCACTCTAATTTATTGTGGCCAAAACAGAGGACAGCTTTGCAATCATTTCTGTCAATAGTTCACTTACTGGAATGACTAGCTGCTGGCTTGCTAATGCAATTTGTGTGGAACCTTGGTAAAATAGTTTTAATTCTCTTTTACCATTTCTTCAAACATTCTCCTTTTGATCAGTATTCTTCTCCAAGACAATCTGTTTGGTGGACTGACGGGTTTCTCTTTTAAAGTTCTTTTACCCATTTTTGGATAGTTATGTAGAACTATTTAGTCTTCCTCATAGTCTTTATCACCCTAGATTTCAGGACATGATTGCTGCTGTCACCTATTTCCTATTTTTTTTCTGAACGTAATTTATTCAAAATCCTGCAAAGAAATTCACATTTGATTTCTTCCTAGGCTCTCCCTCCTGAGTTTGAGTTTGACATTATTGAATGCTGTCATTGTTGTTGTTCCATCATTTTGGTTATATCTGATGTTTGAGGACCACATCTGATGTTTTCTTTGCAAAGATACTGAAATGGTTTACCATTTGCTTCTCCAGCTCATTTTACAAATAAGGAATTAAGACAAACAGGATTAAGTGACTTGTCCAGAGTCACATAACTAATAAGTATGGATGAGTCTTTCTGATTCCAAGCCCATTGCTTTATCTACTGTGCCTCCTAACTGCCTTATTGAATTTCAGAAAATCATAGCCTGGTAAAACTGTCTTGGAAGATGGACTAAACCAGATTAAACAACAGCCCTCAATCTTAACAGTCAGTTAAAGGGATGACTACCCCAAGTATGTGAATTTCCCAGGCAGATTAGGCAGAAAAAGATGATTTGTTTCAATGGCCAGGAAGATGACTAAAGCATACACTGTGGAACACTTTCAGCTTGGTCAGACATCGAAGATTCTAAGGTTGTCCCCTGAATTCCAGGCCAAATGACTTGTTTCACCACTGAACTTTAATGACTCTAGAAGAGAGAGTGAAGTTGATTATTTGGGGAAACTCTTTGTCACAAATCCAATTCATGTATAATTCAGTACATTACCCCATGATATTATTGGTCCTTTTCAAAAATGAAGAGTGAACAACAATCCAAAACACTACCAAATCTCCTGAAATGTCTTTGGGTCTGCTATTTCCTCCCTATTTCTTATATTTTTTTGAGTCCAGGATCCCACAGTCATCTCACAACTTCATTGATATAAAAGCTCCCAATTTTTGTTGTTAGACCTTTAATCAAGAGATTCTTAACTTTTTTTTTTGTGGCATGAATCCCTGGGGCAGTCTGGTGATACCTATGGAATCCTTACATATACATATACACAAATGTTTTTAAATACCAGAAATAAAATTCATTATATTACATAGGAAACTATGTATATGTAAGTAATGATCATTTTTACTGATAATAAATACAAACTTTCTCATTATCAAGGCAGTTAGAAGGAGTACATATAGACTGAAGACTCAGGTGTGAGTTGAATATGAAGGAATGATATCTTAAAAATTAAATTAAGGACTGGACGAGAAATGTACTGGGAGAAAGGGAAAGGGGAAGATAGGATAGGATAAATTATAATATAAAAGTCAAGAAAAATTTTTTTACAGTAGAGTAGAAGGGGAAGGGGGTAAGAGGAAGTGAGTGAACCTTACTTTCATAATTATGAACGCAAAGAGGGAATAACATACACACTTAATTGGGTATAGAAATCTATATTACTCTACAGGAAAGTAAGAGGGGAAGGGGATAAGAAAAAGTGGGGGAATGTGATGGAATGGAGGACAGATTGGGGGAGTTTTCAGATGATGTTATCAATGTTATCTATAGCCATATAAAAATGTTCTAATTTACTATTGATTGGAAAAATGCAAATTAATGCAGTTCTGAAGTACTATCATATCTATTAGATTGACTAATAGAACAGAAAAACTAAAAAAACTAAAAAAACTATCAAAGACAGCAAACATATAAGATTACAAAACTACTGACATATCATAGAGTCTTAGGACCATAGATCTAGAGAACTCAGAAGGACCTCTGAGGACATATATCTAAATATCCTCCTGTTGTATATGAGGAAACCTTAATCAAAGGTAATTTATCCAAGGTCATATGGTTGGAATTTTCAAAAGTAGAATTTAAATCCTGTGAATACAATTTTCTACAAAATAAGGGGTGGTGAGTGGGGGAGGGGTGGGATTTTGTAAATATTTCATTATGCTGATCACAAAACATATACAACTTTCCATCTGGTGTAATTGTTGCCCACCTAAGGCAACACAGTGGATAGAGTCAGGAAAATCCCAAATGGGATTACAAAGAGTTGAACACAACTCAAAACAACTGAATGATAACAAAGCTGTTTCTCTGTATCATTCATTTTGACCCATATCATATTCTAATCACTGACTTAGAATTTATTTCTCCAATAAAATAGTGTTTAATTCAGCCTGAGACACTGAACCAGCTGTTTGACTCTGAACAAGTATCCTTTGTCTCAGTTTCCTTGATTATAAAAAAGGGATATTAATAGCACCTATATCCTAGGGTTGTTGTGAGGATCAAATATGATAATATTTATAAAGTGCTTTGCATAGTGCCCAGCATATAATAGATAGTTATAAATATTTGTTTCCTTTCCCTCCCATCAATCCTTTAGATATACTACATCTATTCTAGATCTTTGAAAATACACAAATATTAGTAGAACACATGAACTATCCCTTACTTTTTACCACATCTCCTACTCACTTCTTTTTCCAATTATATTTGTTCCTATTAAAGAGATGCCTGAACTTAATACTTTGTGATTCCTCTAGGGCTGACATCTAAAGTATCTTTGATGATTAAGTGATACAACATTTTAATTTTGTTCTTTAAATGAAAAGCTACACTTGTGATGTATCAAAGCCTCTGTCAATTTGTTAATGATTTCATCTTCTTTATTCTTTGTATGCCTAACATCTAGCACATTGTGCTGAATATAAAGAGTATTTAAAAATGTTTGTAGAATTTAATCGAGTGTCTCTCATCCTATTTTTTCCTGAAATTCACATTTCTTCTCTTCAGTTCTCAGAAAAGAATTAAAGAGAAACTTTCCTGTACAATTTGTACATATCACCAACCTTCAGTAAAAATGAATATATTTAATTTAATCATTGCCTCCAAGAAGCATAAACCTTTCAAAAGATAAATGCTCAGCCAAATGATGAGGAGGTAAATGAATTTCTCTATCTTGGAATAGGTACTAATAGAGGAATTGAATTTTCAGTATTAATATTAGTTTTTAAAATTCAGTTTTTCTCTCACAAATTATATTCATCCCAGGGAATTTATACCAAAGATTTATTTGTCTGGTGAGGATAATTTGAAAGAAGATTATAAATGCTTTTTGATACATGTCTAATTTAGATGACAGATTTTTTTCCTTGACTATAGGATATATTAAAAGTCAGTTTTAATTTCCTGACTCATGAACCCATTTCTGAGGGATAAAAAATATTTATATGATTGAGGTAAGCTATGAAAATATATAGAAGTAAATGCTTTATAGTGGTGTGATGACTGATCAGGAGTTGAGAGTTGGGTTCAAATCTCGGTTCTATTTAATACTTGGGTGTTTCTGACCAAGCTATTTAATCTTAACTGAGCTTCAGTTTCATAGAAGCCCAGTATCAGAGGCAAACTTAAATGTCATATAGTCTAATTTCTATCTGAACAAGATTTCTCTCTATAACCTCTACTTGGGAAACACTAGAAATTGGAGAGGGGAATACTTTTTTTGCCCTTATCCAAATGATTAGTTAAATTTTTGAGCATAATAAAAATGCTAGAGAAGGGGATTTGTATTCTTATGTGGTCTCTGAGATGCCATGAGGAGAGATTTCCTTTTAGACTTACATTTGTAAAATAGGAGTCATAATATATACATTGCCTTCACTGGATTGTTATTAGGTAATAATATATGTGAAGTGCATTATGTATCAAAGAATCTGTTGCTCTGTGTCTTTCTCTCTGTCTCTCTCTGTCTCTCTCTCTTAGAAATAGAGATAGAAAGTTTTCTATGATATACAAAACATTGTGTTGTATATCTTATGAAATATTTTACTGTTGCCCTTTAAATAAGATGATTTAGTAATATATTAATGCTAATGCATTAATTTTTTAATAACTACAGCTTGTTAACTCTTTGTTTCTACTTCCATTCAGACCTATCTAACTAAAACACAACGGGCCAGAATCACTAGTTTTCAATTCACTAGTTTTCCAGGTTGAGGGAGGTCTGAATAAGATTGAGGAGAATGTTAGAGAAAAAGGTAGTAGGTATTGTGAGATTCAGAAGAAATAACATGTAGAGAGCTTTGTAAACCTTAAAATGTTATAGAAACACTGCTTATAGTTTTTATTATTCTGACAATAATACCAGTAGGGACTTTAGATCTGACAATTTGTGATTTGATAAAAGGAAAGTCTGGTTGTAGTGGTTACAAGAGTTGAGTACTGAAAACAGCAGCATCAGCAAGAGACCAGAGGTAATTTCAGAGTTGACAGGACATTGTTATGACAGGTTAGTCACTGATTATACAGTATCACAGGATGTCAGATGTAGAAAAGATCCTGAAAGCATCTAGCCCATACAGACTTTTTCCACATCTGCCACAGCATTCTTAATACCTTGGAGATCCCTTTTCCTTGACTCCTCTCCTTCCAATTGGTGTGCTCCTGCTCAGGCTATTCATGTATACTTCTCTTCAGTATTCTTCAGATTTTTTTTTACTTTATGTGGGTATACTCATCCCTGATTTTTAGTTCTGCTAGTAACGCAAACTTAATATACCCCATACTGAACTCATCATTATTCTTCCCAAATTTCCCTCTTCTGTAAATTCCTTGTTTCTTTTAATGCTTCTTTGTTATGTCACCTAAACTCATTGACTTAGGGTCATCTTTGTCTTTTTCTTCTTCCTGACTCCATCTAACTACTAAATTGCCAAATTCTGTCACTTCCACCTTTGCTGTTTCTCATCCTTTTATTTTCCATGTCCATTGTAACCATTTTGGTCCAGAAACTCCTCTTAGGCTATTATAATAGCCCCCAAAGTGGTCTTTATTCATTCTAGTCAATCCCTGCCCATTCATTCATTCATTCATTCATTCATTTATCCATTCATCCATTTATTTATTTATTTATTTGTTTGTTTATTTATTTGTTCTTGGTTTTTGTGAGGCAGTGGGGTTAAGTGACCTGCCCAAGGTCCCATAGCTAGGTAATTATTAAGGGCCTGAATCTGGATTTGAACTCAGGTCCTCCTGACTCCAGGGCTGGTGTTCTATCCACTGCACCACCTAGCTGCCCCTGCCCTTTGTTCTTGAGGCTACTCCTTGACTACTGCAACATTCTAATCAAAGTCATTTCTCTCCTCATATGTTTTCAGTGACTCCTTACTAACCAACCAAATGCATGAATCCTGATCTTTGGATTCAAGGTTCTCACCTGGCTCTCATCACCTGACTCTCATCTTCCCTTCCATCTTTCTCAAAACATACCGAACATATACTATAATTCATTACCTTTTCTCATTCTGGCATGTCTTGCCTTTTTGTTTATGCCATTTCCTCATTCCTGGATGGACTTTTCAACCATTTTCCTTTTTGAGAAAGCTCTCATCTTCTTCAAGCTCTGACTTGGGTTCTATTTCCTCCATGAAACCTTTTGAGACTTCCTTTTCAGGTGAAAATAAATTCTTTGACATCGATTTAATCTCAAAATTTTGCCTGGACCTCTCTCCTTTATACTAATCGCATTCTCCCTTGTATCATACATGTTAATATCTTCTCCTTAAATTACAAGCTCCAAAAGAATGGTGTCTGTATTGTCTTTCTCTTTACGTATCTTCACCATCTACTGCTGGGTTTTTTTTGATGTTTGAGAACCATCTAATATTGAAACTCCCTTCACTGATACAAATCACCAAATTGCTTTTAACCTAGAGTCTTGACATTACTTAGGGCACTAAGCAGTTAAGTGACTTGCTCATGGTCATATAGTTATGATATATCAAAGGCAAGTCTTGAATTCAAGTCTTTCTTACTCTATCAATTGTGCTATCTTTCTTTTCATTCATGTCTTGTGCATCCTATTCACCTACTAATTATAGAATCAGAATACTATAGATGGAGAACTAGAAGGAAACTTAGAAGTTATAAACCTCAACCCCTTCATTTTGCCAATGGGGAAAATAAGTCCTAGAGATTAAATGATATTCAATGTTACACAGGTATTTAATGACAGAGTAAGTATTCAAAAAGTGGTTCCATGATTCCAACTTTAACACTTTACATTTGTCAAATTGATTCACTTTACCTTTTTAGGGAGGGTACAAAAGGGCTTTTGCTTCAGGTCGGGGTTAGACTAGGTGGTGTCTGAGATCTCTTCCCCATTCCAATACAGATTTTGTGATTCTGTAGAATTTCTGATGATATAAACTAGAATAGAAATAAATGGATTATGGAGTCAACCTATGTAGTCAGGAAAACTTTGGAAACTGGAGCAACCATGATATCTTGCTGATGGAAAAGAATTCAATTGCCATTGTGATAATAAAAGCTCAACAATACAGCATCAGGAGACTGCAGCATGGATCCTGATGGAAGTGACCTGTACCTCAGAAAAATAGCCTGCTGTGATAACATCTGCAAACACAATCTTGATTTTGTTTGAAATAAAGCCAACAAAATTCAATGTCATGTTTGGATTTCTAAACAGTTTCCTTCAGCTGATAGAAGAATCTTAGAGCCTGGTTTGACAAATGGGGAGATTATGCAAATAGCACAAGGCTTCAGGCCAAGCCTAGACCTCGAGAGGCCATCTTATCATATAGAAGACATAATAGAATATGGCATTCCACTGCTAAGAAAAGGGCTCCTAAACATCACTCTACATTAAGAGAATCTTTGATGGTGCCTCTTGAAATCAATCAAAAACACATCAATCATCTGGTAAAAGGAGAATTTTAGTATTTGATATCTCAAGTAAAATTCCCTTTTAATTATACCATCTGAAATATATTTGGATATGCTACATCAAATAAATATCAGCAAGTATTTACGTGGTCTCTGCTTATAGGCCATATGCATTGTGGGGAATTTAAGTGGGGATCAGAAAACTTCAAATCCTGAATCCTGTTTTCAAAGAGCATCCAGTCTAGTTGGGGATATGGAAAAATACATACAAAATTAAGCTACACTGCTATACTCAATTCACTATTGAAGAAATAAGTGAAAAGAAGTCACAGTATAGTCTATTGATCATTTCTAAGTGCATGACGTAGACAATGCTACACAATTTAGAGAAATGACAATATCCTCAAGTCCAGTTTGATTTGATTAATTTGATTCAACTACTCAAAAAATCAACAAGCTTTTATTTTTAATTAAATACCTCCTATGTACAAGTCATTGTCCTAGGAGGGAGGAAAATAAAGAAAAATGAAAAGTTCTCCCCTTAAGGAGCTTATACTCTAAAGATAAATTCCCAGATCTCTTCTAGGTTTAACTCCTATGGATTTTGTGATGGAGGCTTTTGGGGGGAGGTTGAATCTTAAAGATTACTGTATTCTTATATGTATTCTTTTTAATTGAGAGCTTCATGAGAACAGGATTTGTCTTTTGCCTTTTTTTATATCTTTAGCCCTTAGCACCATGTGAGGCTTATGATAGATGCATAATAAATGTTTATTGACTGACTGGCTTCCTTGCAGCAATGTACATTGTTCATCACTCCCTGTCTTGTTGCTCTTTTCTTCCTTGGATTCCTCAAAATGGAGTTTATTTAGTTCTCTTTTCTGACTGTTTTTTACCTGATTCATTAGTCTTTCTCTCCCATCCTTTGAGTGTAGCTGTTTTCACACTCCTTGCCTCTCTTCTAGATTCTTTCTGCATTCTCTCCCTCAACAATCTCATCCAGTCCCATGGCTTCAATTATTATCTCTATGCAAATCTATGTCTTCAGTGTCAAATTCTCCATGGAGCTTCAGTCTTGTATTTCCAATAGCTGCTACATTTGTCTCCCTCCTCCCTTTCTCAGATTTCTCACAATACTTTGCAATTTCCTCTATATTAATTCATTCTCATCATATACATTGTCTTGTGTGGTACAGGTTGTCAACTCCTCAAGAGCAGGCTCTATGTTATATTTAACTTTCTGTCTCCATTGCCTTGCATATAATAGTTGTTGAGTTGAATCATGTAATTTAGTATGCCTTTTATCCCTTAAATAAAAGAATTCCCATTTCCCCATATTAGACTGCAAATTATTTGATAGCAACTGACATTTATGTGGCAGTTTATGATTTACAAAGCTCTTTACATATCATCTCATTTGAGGCTCACACAACCCTTGTAAGGCAGATGCCATAGATTTTATCTCCATTTTACAGATAAGATAACAAAGACTCAGAGAGGTTAAATACCTTGTCTATGGTCACATAGCTAGTAAATTCTAGAGGCAGATTTCTCTAGGTATACTTTGTTCACTCTAAGTCTGAATAGTCTTTTACTAAGTTACATTGTCTCTATTATTTTTAAGGAACAATTCAGTGTCCTTTAAAGACAGCTATTTTAGTGGTGAGTGATGTTTGAGGATAGGCAGATGGCATCCAGATCTGAATAAATTTATATAAAATTCCAAGGTAGAATCAGCCTGGTGTATCTGACCAGATATTTTCCTATACCAGGAAAGAAACAGATCCTAAATATAAACTCTGTGCAGATCTCAGATCCTATAGTAGCTTTGCGGAAGAGAGAACCTGAGATGTATGCTAGGAGAAATATCTACATTTTGTCCTTTCATTGGGGGAACCAAAGAAAATGTGTGCTATACACATGTGAATCATAAGACAGAACCCATCATCCATAAAGGTGATACTTTATCCTTTTTCATTTCAGGCTTGACTCCAGTCCTAGTAATCACTCTGATAACCATCCCCATTCTTTATTCTGCCTTCCTTCCAGCTAGTTACCTTTTGTGTGTATATCTTGGTGGTTAGCTGTATAAAGGAACCGTTACTTACGTTTATGTACTTGTCTCATTTTGTCTAAACTATTATAAATTCCTTGATGGCAGGGATCATGTCTTTTGCAACTCTTCAGTGTAGTACACTGTATTCTGTGGCACTAAGGGGACCACAAATATTAATTATTGATTGGCCGGCTAATTTACATTAATTTTAGTCCTTCAGTCTTGACTCCTGGTATCTTGTCATTCTGTTTCTGAACCCTATATGCTATCCTTACTATTGGGGATAGAGATATTGATGTGTATTTGCTAATCAAATGCTTTTAAACTTCCTCAGGAAAGGCTGCATCAAATGTCTCGGGAAAGATGGAAAACAAAAGAAAAATAAGATATAGAAATGAGCAGGCTAGTTTTGAAGTTTTAAAAATTGGTCACAAAATGACATCTAAAAATGATGGTTCCTGTCTGGATTGGATAGTATAATCTAGTTAAATTTAGATTAGCATGAAAATAGGCATCACATATAGCTCTGATTTCAGAATGGGACATATTAAAGTGATGCTTTTTAGACTTGACAATTCCACTGACTTCAAAAAATATATTAGAGAAATGATAATGATGAGGATAACTCATATTTATATAGCATTTTATTCTTTTTTTTGCAAGGCAGTGGGGTTAAATGACTTGACCAAGGCCACACAGCTAGGTAATTATAAAGTGTCTGAGGCCGGATTTGAACTCAGGTACTCCTGGCTCCAGGGCTCTATCCACTTCGCCACCTAGCAGTCCCCATTTTACTCTTTTATAAAATTTATTGACATAAATTATCTCATTTGTTCCTCAACAGTGTGATGTAATGCAAAGGGAGTCCATACACCATAATCTCTCTTCCAGTGTCAACAATTATTCTTATTCTTTCCCCCTGATTCCCACTCCAGTTTCCTGTCATCAGATCTTTCTAAATGCAAGAACTGCTTCTGTTTTTTGTAGACAGAAGTGAAAAGAAAAAAAAGAACCATAAAAAAGATCCACCTTTTCATAGGCGCCTACTGTCAGATTTCTTCTTTCCCAACAGTCATCTTTCAATATCCTTTGTAATTCCAGCCCTGGTTAAATACTTCTAGTCCCTGCTTTCTAGGATTCTTAAAGTCAATGAGGAACATCAATTCACTGTCTTATCTCCTGCTGCTAATATTATACATTGTCTGGCCTTTGACAATTGGGACCAAGACTGTTTATGATTGCATTCCTATTGCTTGGTGATTCTTAGTTCCCTAGAGGGGTGTATGGCTGTAATTGGCTAATTTCTAAGTCAAACAGTAGGAGCAGAAGGGGTTTTGTGCAGTTATATTGCTTCATCTTGCAAGAATCTGCCAGAGGAGAGTTTCTATCCTCTCTCGCCACCGATGTTGCTTAGTAGAATATAAATATATGGGCAAAGTTATTTGTCTAGGATGTTAGTGGATAGTTAAGGGATCTTTTTATCAGAAAGATTGGGATATTGGTAGGTGTTAGTGATGCTCTCTGAAACAGTGTCTTGCTGGTTTTGATTTGGACATTCACAGATTGTGTGATGGAAAAGTACCATAAAGTCAAGTTTTACACACATATATGTATGTGTGTATATATATACATATATATATATATATATATATGTATATATATATCTGATTTCAGAATAGAGGGTATACTATAGTAATGCTTGTTAAGCATGAAAATCCCGATGACTCCAAGAAATACATTAAAATAATAACAATAATAATAACTTAAATTGTTTATTGTTTTATTCTTACTAAAAGAGCAGCTAGGTGGTGCAGGAGATACAGCACTGGTCTTGGAGTCAGGAGGACAGGAGTTAGAATCCAGCCTCAGACACTTGACTTTTACTAGCTGTGTGAACTTAATCCTCACATCTAGGGCTATCTCTAAGTCATACTGATTCATATCTGGCCACTGGAGCCAGATAGCTCAGGAAGCAAAAGTGAGGCTTGTGACTCCCTCAAATCTCGTTCATGTGCTTATCATGGCATCACCTCTCTGATGTTGTGGTCTTCTTCGAAAATGAAAGACGGGGCAGTCAGATGGCACAATGGATAGATCATTGGCCCTGGAGTCAGGAGGGCCTAAGTTCAAAATCCCGCCTCAGACACTTAATAATTACCTAGCTGTGTGACCTTGGGCAAGTCACTTAACCCCCACTGCCTTGCAAAATCTAAAAAGAAAATAAAAGAAAATGAAGGACAAACATTATAAAATGCATTCACATAGATTAACTCATTTTTCCCCTCAGCAGGTGTGATACAAAGAGGAGTGGGACTTGCAAATCCTCAGGGAACTGGATTTAGATCATACCTCATTCAATGAGTCCATGGTCAAATCATTTTACATCTATGAGTTCCAGTTTCTTTTTCTTTGAAATGAGAATAATTAGATCTTGATGAATTATGTATCTCATAGGGTTATTTTGAGACTTAAATAAGACATTGTACTATAAAGCATTTTATATACCTTTGTCAAATACTATATAAATGGCAGCTCCTAATAGTATTTTTAATCACAATCTGCTAAAGAAGTAGAATATATATTAGCCACATTTTATAGATAGGGAAAATTGAGAAATGAGGGTGAAATATTTGAATTTTTTTTCCTCATTTAGTTCTCACATTACTATTTGGGTTATCTGGAACTACAGGAAGTTATATTATACATTTCAATGAGATAGGGATTGAGATCAAATCTTTCTAGCCTCCCAAATTTTACCTATGAAATCTGAAGATGTTCCACTTCTCCTGTTTGTTGCAAAATTGGAAGGGGGCACTATTTCCTGCAGCCTAGGAAGGCTTTACTTTAAATTGCTATTCTATGTATATTTGGTGTTATTGTTATAGCTATGATTATCCTTTTATAAGCTGGGCAGGAATTCTGCATTATCTAAACAAGCCATCTCTCCTCATGCCTACTTCAGTATTCTTGCACACAATGAAAAAAATCTTTGTTAAATTTAATTGAGCTTATACCATCCCTAGTATGGCTTTCTTCAAGTTCTTCTCACCATGTTGACTTAGATTGGTTGAAGATTCCATGTTAGACTAAGGGGATTGGCAAGGGCTTTCAGAAAAACACTGACAATTGTGGAGGATGGTTGTGCATTTCTGGTCCACGTTTGTATTAGTTAAAAATTTGAGTGGGATGCTTTTCAACTGAGACAATTATAAAGCTATCTAATTGTAATAACAGCTAGTGTTTGCTCTCATTTCAGTCATATTCAAATCTTCATGACCCTAAATGGTATTTTTTGCAAAGATACTAAAGTGGTTTGATATTTCCATCTCCAGTTCATTTTATAGATGAGAAAATTGAGGCATAGCTGACTTTCCCAGGGTTACACAGTTAGGAAATGTCTGAGGCCAGATTTGAACTAAAAAAATTGACTCTTCCTGACTCCAGTCCCAGTTGCCCAAGTAACATTTATATAACACATTAAGATTTGTTATATAATTATCTATCTATATCTATCTATCAAACCTCATTTTCCCCTCACAATGGCACTGGGCGTGACACGTTATTATTATCCTCATTCCAGAGAGGTCTGAGGCAGATAGTGACTAAGTCACATAGCTAATATCTGAGACAGGATTCAGATTCCAAAACTTTGGAGTATTATTTTCTTCATTAGCTAAATTTCAACCTAATGTTTAAAAGTAGACAAAAATCATTTATTCCCAAGATCTTACTCTAAGATACTTTTCAGGTGTGCTTATTAATGGTAAGCCAGAGAATGGTAAAAATAACTAGAAAACAGTTATGCATGAAGATCACAGCATGGTCCAGTGAAGTATGTAAAGTAGGGATGATCAAGTTTAAAGTATAAAAAGCAAAAGCTTTTATTTTTTATAATCATATTTGACCTGATTATTCAATTACAGGGATCTCTAGACTTGTATCATTATTCCAAGACTAATTAAATAAATAATTTAGTGAATTTAGGTAGGTCTTGAATGAATCTAGGTAACCACTAATAAAACACCTTGCAAATATTTGCTTCTGCTTCAGCAGAACTATCTCTGATAATGATTGCTGACAGGATTGGCATCCTTTACACTGAATAATTTGTGAGTTGAGCTCCCAAGGACCAAGGAAATCAGATAAATTCTCAAGCACAGTTATGGCCCTGCATGGGGAAATCATTTCTATGGGGGAGAGGCAAAAGAAAATAAGCTCCCCTTGTCTTTTTTAGGAAAGTATATTTCAAAACCCTTTCTGTATATGAAGGGGAAAAAACTGTATTTGTAACTTGGTATCTATTAAGAAAGGAATTTTATATGTGCAGTTTCATGCCAAGATAAAATGTTATTTTTATGATAGCTGATTTTGAGTTTAGAAAAGTTAATGCAAATATTTTTGTTGGCATTGAACTTGTAGGCATCTTGTGTATTGTGTATAAAAGTCAAATATTAAAAAGTCTTTCCTTTTGGAATACGCCAATATAATTACATTTTCATTGTTGATTCTAGGTGATACTGGGGAGAGCACAGGTTATCAAGGAAGAAAAACATGAATTCAAATCCTGCCTCAGATACTTGCTAGCTATGTGACCCTAGATAAGTTAATCAACCTCTTAGTGTCTCAATTTCCTCATATGTGAAGTAGGAATGACAAAAATTGCACCCACCTTTTAGGATTATTGGGAGGAGCAAATAAGATAATATGCACAAATAGCTTTGAAAATTTTAAAGGCTAATATAAATGCTAATTATCATTATCAGCATCATGTTTGTGAATGTCACAAGCAATTATTCTCATATGGATCAATTATTCCAGGGCTCTGGTAAATTGCAAACTCTCCTCTTAAGGCAGTCAGCAAGTAACAGTGAGTGAGATTTGCATTATTTTGGGGATCACAGAAACATGTATGAATGAGGAACTGGATGATAATGATACCTTACATTAGATAGTGCTTTTAAAATTTCAAAACAGTTTGAATAGGAATATTACTTCTAGAAAGAATCTTAAAAATCATCCAGTCCAGTTTTCTAGAGGAGAAAATCATGTGTCAAGTTGCTAAATAAGATGACTTGTCCATGCCAGTGTTACACCTGATATATTGATCTTGGTTTCCTACCTCTAGAATCAAATTTCTTTCCAATAGACAGTTCTGTTTCTCAGTAAGTTAGTGACACTCAGAATAAAAATCAAGGCCTTCTCATTCCAAACCTATTTTCCCTTGTATTTGGATCAGCTACAGCATTATAGCTGGACTTGCAAACAGCAGGATATGAACTTGACCATTCAAATGGAAAATCTAGCATCACAGAACCCCAAAGTTTCTTATACCCCTAGTATCTAGCACAACCCATACCTGAAACATGAATACTCTAATTGGATAATATATTCATTCCTACTCCTATAGATTCATATAGTAAGTACTCCCCATTTTTTAATTCCTTTTGGCAAGACATTCTATTCATCAATTATGAAAGAAAAAAGTGCATTCTGGATTCCTAGCCTAATTTCTGGGTCTTCTATGATTAACTGTACCTTATCTTCATAATTTTCTACATTATTCTATATTATCATTCTATAATATTTCTATATTCTATATCTTTTTTCTTATTCTTGAAGCTTTCTCATTCTTCCTTTGACACTCTAATGGATGATGCCCATGGCTTTGTGATTTGATGACTGCAGCAATTTTATGTGAACTTAGCTCCTTTTGGGAACCTAGAGAGAACGCACTTGCCCTATGCCTAGTGTCTTACCATTCTGTTCTATTCTTTCACTTATCTTTAACTCCTAACTCAAGAAGTTGAGGTGCCAATACTTCTTGGTCACATGAAACCTGCTTGTCTTTCTAGATTATATTCTGTTATATTAATGAGCTTCTTCTTTTCCATCTCTAACCCCCTTTACCAGCTGCCATCTTGGTGCCTGATACCAGTACCCAATCTTCTTTATTACTCTTTCTACCACAAACTATAGATCACAAGCACTTTTTCCTAGGGTTTATTCTCAATGAAAAGAGTAGTTTACAGAATGATAAAGACTAGGATTATAGTCAATTAAAAGTGAATGGGTGTTGTGGGGAGAGGGGGAGAAACTAACCTTGTATTCAGAAGAGCAGGTGATCTTGTATAAATGATTTAACTTCAAAAAAGTCCTCATCTGAAAAATGAAGAAGTTGGGCTAGATAATCCCTCTAGGAAATTAATTCAGAGAGATAATTTTATTTTTTAAAAGATAGTTCTAGTCATCACTTAAGGTGATTTTTATCTGATATATACTTTATGGTTGTCTCTCTAATTCTCTTGTCTCATACAAAAGTTAAAATCTTTTTTTTATTGATGTTTTACTTTTCCAAATACATGTTTTGTATTTTTTTAAACATTCATCCAAATTCCTATGCTATTTCTAAGTTACAAAATTTCCTTTCACCCTCTCTGCCCACTCACCATTCCCCTCAGGGGTGAACAGTCAGTTAATATTATATTTACACATTTGTGTTAAGCAGGTTTACAGGTTAGCCATTTTTGGAATGAGTGATTAGGATTAAAGAAAAAATACATAAGAACCAGTTTTTAAAAGAGTGAATCGAGTGTTCCTCAGATTCTAAAGGATTTTTGTTTTGTTTTGTTTTTCTTTTTTTTCTTTTAAAATTTATTTTCATCCATATGCATATGTTTATTTTTGTTACAAAATTTCCTTCCATTCCCAACACCCTCCTCTCAGCAGCAGTCATGTTAGCTTTGTATATACATATTCTGATAAACATGTTTACTGATGTGTAATTTTTGGTATGAGGAATTAGGATTAAGGGAAAGAGATACCCAAGAGATAATTTTTATAAAGTGTTCATCAGATTTTGAATGATTGGTGTGTGTGTTTATGTTTTGTTTTGTTTTGTTTCATTTTTTCTTCCTCTGGATGGAGATAATAAAGTCTATAGCCAGTCTAATACAGTTGTCCTCTCTCGTCTGCTGAGAGTAGCTGCTTTCATCAAAGTTGTTCATCTTCCAGTGTTGTTGATGTGTACATTGATCTCTTGGTTCTACTCCCTTCACTCAGAATCAGATCCCATGTCATTCCATGCTTCTCTGGAGTCCACCCATTTATGGTTTCTTTTAGAATAAGAGTATTCCATAGTATTCATGTACCATAGCTTGTTCAGTCATTCTCCAGTTGATGGGCATCCCCTCAATTTCCAATTCTTTGCCACTACAAAAAGAGCTGCTATGAATATTTTGGAACATGTAGGACTTTTCCCTTTTTTTCTGTAATTTCTTCTGGATGTATACCTAGAATTGGAATTGCTAAGTCAAATGGTATGAACATTTTATTGCTCTTTGGACATAGTTCCCATATTGCTCTTCAGAAAGATTGGATCCCTTCACAACACCAGCAGCAATGCCTCAATATTCCAATCCTCCCACAACCTCTCCAACACTGATCATTTGCCCTGTTTCTCATCTTGGTTAATCAGATAGGTGTGAGATGATACCTTGATGTTGTTTTAATTTGCATTTCTCTAATCAATAATGATTTGGAGTATTTTTTCATATGGTTATTTATAGCTTTAATTTCTTCATTTGAAAACTGTTATATCCTTTGATCATTTATCAATTGGGGAATGACTTGTGACCTTATAAATTTGATGCAATTCTCTATATTTTAGAAATGTGATCTTTATCAGAACTTCTAGCTGTGAAAATTGTTCCCCAGCTTTCTGCTTTCCTTCTAATTTTGGCAGCATTGATTTTATTAGTCCAACTCTTTTTAATTTAATATAGTTAAAATCATTCATTTTGCAGTTATAATGTGCTCTAATTCTTGTTTGGTCATAAATTTATCCCTTTTCCATAGACATGGTAGAGAGAGTATTTCTTAGTCTATTAATTTTTCTATGCTATCGCTCTTTATGTCTAAATCCTATACCCATTTTGACCTTATTTTGGTATAGGGTGTGAGATGTGAACCTATGCCTAGTTTTTGTGCTACTATTTTCCAGTTTTCCCAACAATTTTTGTCAAATAGTGAGTTCTTATCCCAGAACCTGATGTCTTTGGGTATCTCAAATAGTAGATTGTTGTAGTCATTTACTGACTTCTTTAGAACCTATCCTAATCCACTCATCCATTACTCTATTTCTTAACCAGTACCAGGCAGTTTTGATGCACATGGACAAATTGTGCAGGAGAATAGAGATTGAATGTATTTTGATCTGCATTATTGAAGGGACATATCTGTTCTAGGCTAATGTTTTATCTTCATTTTTTGAGAAGACCATGACATCAGGGAGGTAATGCCATGACAAGCACATGAATTGGATTTGAGTGAAGGGACTCTTGTGCTAAGTCACCAGCCTCACTTTCTCCTCCAGAACCATCTGGTTCCAGTGGCCAGATATGAATCAAGACAACTAGAGGTGGCCCTGGATACAAGGAAATCGGGGTTAAGTGACTTGCTCAAGAGTAAAGTATCAAAGACTGGATTTGAACTCCTGTCCTCCTGATTCCAAGGCCAGTGCTTTGTCTACTGCATCACCAATTCTGTTCTGGGCTAAATTTTAAGTAACTACCCACTGAATCTTAGAATAGATTGGCATCCAATTAATGAAAGAGGAACCTCTGCATAGTGCCAATCTGTGAATCAGTAAGCATTTTTTGTTATTATCTATTGTGTAAACCTTAAAAATATAGAGTTAAAATGAAATAGTAAAAAAATAATATGTTAGATAATGTTTTATTGCCATGAAACCTATAGGTGGAGGTCATTAGGGTAATGACTACCCCCAAACTGAGAGAGAAGCAAGTATTTATCCAAAGAACAAAAGATAATAGCTTCCTGAGCATTTGTCTTTCTGAGTTTATAATTAACATGGGGGAGATTCCTACTGATCTTGACTTCTTATCTGGTGGAAAAAGTGACTGTGAAGTGAAGGCTGAATACTTATAGAAGAAATCAAAGTTTTTGCAAGGCAATGTGACTTTGAATGCTTAGCATTTTTATGGGGTTAAGTGACTTGTCCAAAGTCACACAGCTAGTAAATATTGTCTAAGATCAGATTTGAACTTGGGTTCTCCTGATTCTAAGTCCAATGCTCTATCCACTGTGCTGCCTATATTCCTAGGAATATAATTTGAAATACTTATTAAATTTTCTCAGTTGTTAAGATATTTTCAATCAAGTCTACTATTTGTGACCCAATTGGGGTCTTCTTGGCAAAAATACAGGAGTGGTTTGCCCTTTTCTTCTACAACTCAATTTACAAATGAGGAAACTTAGACAAATAGGGTTCAGTGACTTCCCCATGGTCACAGAGTTAGATCTGAGGCCAAAGTTGAACTTGGGAACATGAGTTTTCCTGACTCCAGGCCCCAAACTCTATTCATTGATTCAACCACTAAATCAGGGGCAGGAATGGTGGACTGTATAGGGCCCATGATTTGTGGCTGCTATGGCAGTCACAGGCATGACTCAACATTCAATAAATCTAGTAACTTTTTTCGTGATGAATTAGTTAAATGTTTGACCAAATATAGCAAGTAAATGAAGTTACAAATATCTAAATGACTCAGGGCAGAAAAAAAGATTCCCTACTACCCATGTTACTAAAGGTGCCAGTTACTATCAGAAATGCTAAGAATCAGGGACAACTAGATAGTACAGTGAATAGGAAATCGGTCCTTGAGTCAGGAGGACCTGAGTTCAAATCCAGTCTCAGACACTCAGGCTAATTACCTAGCTGTGTGACCTTGGGCAAGTCACTTAACCCCATTGACTCAAAAAAATAAAAACACATGCCAAGAATCCAAAGGCAAAAATAGCTCCCTCCTTCAAGATACCTACCTTTTCAAGGGAGAAAAAAAACATGTAAATAACTAGATACATACAAAATATGTAGAGTCTATAACAACTGGGAGAAATAGAGATATAGAGGTTACTTCAAGCTAAATCTTGAAAGAAAATGAATAAAACAGAGATTTTTTTTCTTTCTATTTCAAGGCAAATCTTTGCAATCACTATTTTGGCTCAAACAGGGATCCTGAAAAATTTCCCAAGTGTTTGATGGATGCCCATTTCCAACAAAGTCCCTCACAGTTTAGACACAGACCTAACACAATTCCCATGCCTTCTTGTCATAGTATTAATTTTTATATTTAGTCATCAATCCATCAATGAGGTTAAGTGCTGTGGGCAAACAAAAATGAATTAATTCTTGCCTTCAAAGAGCTTATATTTGAGGAGACAATATGTACCTGATTTACATATGTACATATATAGAAGAAATAGTGGGTTATTTTTGGAAGAGGGGAGTACTAACAGCTAGAGGGAATGAAAAAAGGCCAGGGATTGTAGAACAGATGGGGTTAAAAGGAAAGCACTTCAGTCTCTGGAGAGGAGCCAAAGTGAGACTCTGTTTTGTTTGGACCTGGTAAGATTTCATCTCCCAAAGGGTGACTGTTTGGCAGCACTGCCTCTCCTTCCCAAAGGAGAAGGAAGAGCTTATACCTGCTTTGTTTTTATTTGTATTTTTCCTGGAGCAATTAGCTTTAGTCTTACATCTGAAAGGAGCAGGCAGGGACTGTTTTCTTTTTGTCTGTGTATTCCCAGGGCTTAAAATTAGACCTGGCCCATAGTAAACGCTTAATAAATACTTGTTTTCTGATTAGGGGTGAGGATTAATAAAGTTTTCATGCTTTGGGATAGAGCAAGACAGGTATCTTTGCAGTTTCAATCTTTAAGCAGAGTTGTGTCTTCTTTCAGTTTCCCAGTTAGAGGGGGCAGGGTTGGTCCTTTTGTTGAGTTTCCAGACATGGCTTACTAAGTAAAATTACAGGCTATAAAGCAAAGTCTGCCTCATTTAATTTGTGGTGCCAGGAGAAACAATCCCTTGTGAAAATGTAAACTCCACACTGTTATTTACCAGTGACTTTGGATCTGAGCCTAATCTTTACTAGTGCCAAAAAAATATTGCCTTTTAGCTCTTGTGTCCCTCAGATCTTCCTTGTTTATGTCTCATCAAAGAGCATGTGTGTATATCCTGGTGACTTGTTTTTATTCTGATTTCTGGCTGTGTTATACACATGGCCTACAAAGTAGGAAAGGCAATAACACATGAGGCTTGTCTCAGTCAAAGTATTACAGATTTAGTCCTATGCCTGAATAAATTCCTTTGGAACTGGTCATACAGGTTGATTTTGTGGAAACAGGTGGATGAATGGAGAATAATAAATAGAACTGGAAGAGAACTTTGAGGTCAATGAGCTCAGTGTCTTCTTGTTACAGATGAGGAAACTGAGGTTTAGTCAATCAGTCAATAAATACTTAAAATATGGTAGGCATAGTAAAAGCTAGAAACATCATCTTGCCAACAAAGATCTGTATAGTAAAAGCTATGGTTTTTCTAATAATAATGTATGGCCATGAGAACTGGATCATGAGGAAAGCTGAGTGCCACAGTACTGACACTTTAAAATTGTATTAATAGAGAAGACTTTTGAGAATTTTCTGGACAGCAAGGAGAACAAATCATTTTTAAGGAAATTGGAAGCTCAAATAAAAACTTAAAACTTAAATACTTTAGCCACATCATTGAGATATTGAGAAAGATTGAAGGCAAAAGGCAAACGGGATGGCAGAAGATGAGATTGATAATGTCATGGAAACAATGAACATAAACTTGGAGAAAGAGTGAAAGATAGTATGGCCTGGTGTGCCATAGTTCCTGGGATCATGAAGAATTGTACACAATTGAACCACAGAAATAGTGTTTCAATATAAAAATATGATTCCTGTCTTCAAGGAATTTATAATCTAGTTGGAGCAGGGGAATTGGTCAACATGAAAATATCCACATAGATATACACAGTGCAATTAGGAGATAATCTCAGAGGAAAGACACTGAGGGGAGGGGAGGGGAGGAAAAGGGGTGGCAGAGAAGGGATGGGGGAAAAGTCTAAGGAGTTGAACTGTCTTTTAAAATTTTTTTTTATTTAAGACAATGGGGTTGTGACCTGCCCAAGTTCACACAGCTAGATAATTATTAAGTATCTGAGGTCAAATTTGAACTCAGGTGCTCTGTACTCCAGGGTCAGTGCTTGAACTGAGTCTTAAAGGAAGTCAGGGAAGATGGAAGTAGAGTTTGGGATGGAGAGCATTGGGGGACAGTCTGTGAAAAGGCAAGAAATCTAGAACAAGACCCTTATTACCAGATCATGGAATATGGGCAGGGGAGTAAAGTATAAAACCACTGGAAAGATAGAAAGGGATTAGGTTGTGAAAAACCTTAAAAACCAAGCAAGATTTTATATTTGTTACTGGAAGTAATAGGGAGCCACTGGGTTTATTGAGTAGGGGAGTAACGTGTCCATTTGTGCACTTTAGTAAGATTACTTTGGCAACCAAGCAGAAAATGGACTGGGCTGGGGAGGAACTTGAAGCATAGAAACCAACATGAAAATTTTGTAATAGTTCAGGTGTGACGTAATGAGGGACCACCTGTACCAGGGTGGTAACTGTGTAAGTAGAGAAAAGAAGGCATACAAAAGAGATGTTGGGAAAGTAGGAAAGACAAGACTTAGAAAAGTTGTCACTTGCCCTTGGTCTCAAACCTAGTACTAGTAGTATATGTCTGAAGTTGGATTCAAATCCAGGTTTTCTTAACTCTAGTTCTCAATCTATGATACCCAAGGACACCCTTCACATAGCCACATATTCAGGATTAAAAAAGGAATTAAAAAAATCTTAGTAATGATTCGGCTTTACCAAGGTCAGTTATATTTGTGTGGATTAAAACTTGACATTGTAAAATTATTTTTTCTTTATAGATGGAAACTATGTGAAGAGGCATATTTGATATGTAAGAGGAAGAGGCTAGTTTATTAAAATCCTGGCCAGAGTTAGACTTATTGCAAAATGTAGGCAACTGGTGGTGATGCCTAAGGAATATGGTAGACAATGACAATGATGATGATGATAATGCAGCTGCTCTGCTGCTGCTGCTGTTGATAGATGGGGCAGCTAGGTGGTTTCAGTGGTTAGAGGATCAGCCCTGGTGTCAGGAAGACCTGAGGTCAAATCTGACCTCAGACCCTTGATATGTACTAGCTATGTGACCTTGGACAAGTCACTTAACCCCATTGTCTCACCAAAAAAACCAATCCAAAAAACAAAAACAAATAATGATAATATAGTGCTTTAAGTTTTACAAAGTGCTTTACAAATAAAGATCTTTGCAATAACTTTGAGTGGTAAATGCTATTATTATTTCCTTTTGCAGAAGAAGAAACTGAGGTATACAGAAGTAAAGTGACTTGGCCAGGGTCTCATAGGTGATAAATATCTGATACTGAATTTGAACTTGGGTCTTCTTAATCAGATTGAGCATTCTGACCACTGTGTCAGCTATCTCAGTTTGGAAGGTAGCTGGTTCATAGCTTAGCTTCCACCTTGCCCAATTCTAACTTTTTAAGGAGTTGTTTTCTATTTGATCAATTGTACTCTTTAAGAAATCATTTTCCTCAGTGGATTTTTGTGTCTCCTTTTCCATTTTGCCAGTTTTACTATTTAAGATGGGTTTTTTCCCCAATTTTTCTTCTACCTCTCTTAAATGATTTTTAGTTCTTTTTTTTGAGCTCTTCCATGAGTTCTTTCTAAACTTGAGACTACTTCCTGTTTTTCTTTGGGGTTTTGTTGTTCTCTGAGTTTTTGTATTGGTCTTCCTTATCACCATAATAACTTTTTATGGTCATATCCCTTTTTATTGTTTTTTGCTCATTTCTTTTTTTGGTCTTTTCTCTTTCTTTTAAATTTGATCTCTGTTCCCAGGGTAGAGAGGGGATACTGGTTCATCTTCTTTTTTTTTTAATTTAAGGCAATAGAATTAAGTGACTTGCCCAAGGTTGCACAGCTAGGCAATTATTAAATATCTGAAGCCGAATTTGAATTCAGGTCTTCCTGATTCCTGGGTCAGTGCTCTATCCACTGCATCACTAGCTGCCCTATTGTTTGTCTTCTTGTGCCCTGGCTTTAGATCTTGGCTATTTATCTGGTGCAGTACTGATGTGTCCCTGGGGCCCTTGGGTGACCCTTGTATCTGTGCTATGCTGAAGAGATCAATTGGGGGAGGTAGCTGGCACATGGTTGGTATTGTTGGAGACTGTAGGAGTCTGGCAATTTTCCTGGTACTGAGCTGGGGTCCTAGTGGTGATGTCTGGCATATGCTGAGGTCTAGTGAGGGTGATTCTGTGTTTCCTTTATGCTATACTGAAGCATATGAGTGTGGTTGCCAGAGGATGCCTGTTGGCTCAGGGATCTGGTAAAGAGTGGGGAAGTCTGACCACTGGAGGTCACCTGCTCAACCCAGAGTGTGCTGAATGAAGCACATGGTGTTTCTTGGAGCTGGAGTCTGCTGGTTTTCCTGGCTATGCTAAGGCAGATGGATGTCCTTAGACTGCTCCACAGCACTGGGTCTCGGGATCTCCTGCTGGTTTGCTACGTGGATATGCTGCTGGCTTGTTGGGATGCTTCCTATCCTGGAATGCTCTCACCTGCTTCACCTCTGTCAGAGTGAGATGGATCTTTCCCATGGTTCCTACAAGTTTCCTGGGCTAAAAGATCATTTTGCCTCATCCCCTTGCTGCTTCTGTTGATCCAAGATGTTCTGGGAACTGTTTGGTGATGAATATCAGAGGGTTACAATGATTTACTGCTTATTCCACCTCTTGGCTTCTAGAATACCCAGAAAATAGTTGGGGGAGTGATATTAGTGGGCAAAGATGTAATGTGGTCTTACATTTGATACCCAATGGAAGTGGATATGTTTGACCAATCAGGACTTAATCAGTGAGGATTTTTAAGGTGAGAGACAGATTAATCAATTCTGTCAGTCTCTTTGCCCAAATCTCAGAGTGGTTTCCTTAAGCCAGGATCTAACCCTTATCATTTCCCAATTCATTAAATTCCAGTATTCATATAAGATTGCAAACTGATATCCAAAAAAGTTGATTAATTTATAACTTTATAATAATATTATCATATCTCCTCTGCTGTAACCTCTCAATATTGATGATTCACAATTTTTGGTTATCTTTGTTGAAATTATTTTTAGATCTTATTTTACTGGTAACTTCTATTTTTTCACTTCATTTACAGATGTAATCTTTCCTTCATTTGTTCCCTGTCCCCAATCACAGGAAAATGCTTGTAACATTTTTTTTAAAAGAAAGACAAATGAAGCTATTCATCAGGACCAAGACATTAATCATGTCTGATGGTACAAGAAATATTCCATACTTAACATATTCTACTTCTGCAACAAAGGGGAGTGGTATTTTCTTCAATCTTTTCTCAGCCCAAGTTTTGTCCCTGCCATATATACATATATATATGTATGTATATAATAACATATTATATATAAATAAAATATTTTATTATAGATGTACATGTATTTATATGTCTTTGTGTATCTAATACATATGTTTATATATACATATGTGTGTGTATGTGCATATCTTTCCATATATCTCTACATCTAATTTTAGTTTTATGTTAGGGAATTGCCCAAACCAATGCCTTATTGTGTTAGACAGGTGATATTTGGTTTCTGAAAACTCTACCAGAGGATTTAATTAAACAATGAAAAGCCTTAACCAAATTTCAACCAGTTATGGGCTCAGTGATAATTTGTATGTCTGTCATCTGAAAATCAGTCCAGACAATTGAGGAAAAGCATATCACTAGAAGGTGATAAATATTTTTCTTCAAATGAATTTTTCTCACCCACAGCTAAAAATCATGAGAAAGCCTTCTTAGGCGTGGAGAATTGTCAAGATTGATAGAAGGAGTAATAAAACTGAAAAAAAAAGACTCAGATCCTTGAAGTATTAATGGCAGTAGTCCTCCAATTTGTTTTATTGAAAAAAATTCCATTGTGAGATTGCTTTTTTTCCCTTCATTTACCTCTTCTATGGAGCATGTATAAAATACATGACCTCCTGGGGGTGTGTATCATGGTTGTTTTTCTACAGAAATAATTATAGATTTATTTTTTATATAAATTTATTTTTTATGTAAATATTTTACTTGTTTTCCAATTATATGTAGTAGTAGTTTCTACCAATCATTTTTGGTAAGGTTTTGAATTTTACAATTCCCCCCCACCTTCCTTCTCTCCCCCAAAAGAAGGCAATATGATAATTTTTATAGTTTCCATGATGCATTGATCAAAATTGAATTGTAGTGAATCAAAATTGAATGTATTGAGAGAAAAAACATATCCTTGAGGAGGAAAAAAAATATTAGAGATAGCAAAATCATGTGCTACATAAGACAACTTTTTTAAAAATTGAAGATAATAATATTTAATCTTTGTTTAAACTCCACAGTTCTTTCTGTAGATACAGATGGTATTCTCCAACACAGATACCCTAAAATTTTCCCTGGATTATTGTATTGATGGAGTGAGCAAATTCATTAAGGCTGAACATCACTCCCATGTTGCTGTTAAGATGTACAATGTTCTTCTGATTCTGTTCATCTCACTCAGCACCAATTCATGCAAGTCTTTCCAGGCTTCTCTTGAAATCCCATCCCTCCTGGTTTCTAATAGAACAATAGTGTTCAATCACACCCATATACCACAGTTTGTTTAACCATTCCCCAATTGATGGGCATCCCCTCAATTTACAATTCTTTGCTATCACAAACAGCTGCTATGAATATTTTTGTACAAATGATGTTTTTACCCTTTTTTCATGATCTCTTCAGATCTCTTCAGCATATAGATCCAGTAGAGGTATTGCTGGATCAAAGGGTATGCAAATTTTCATTGCCCTTTGGGCATAATTCCAAATTGCTCTCCAGAAAGGCTGGATCAGTTCACAGTTCCACCAACAATTCATTAGTGTCCCAGATTTCCCACATCCCTTCCAACATTGATCATTGTCCTTTCTGGTCATATTGGCCAGTCTGAGAGATATGAGGTAGTGTTACCTCAGAGATGCTTTAATTTGCATTTCTCTAATCAGTAATGATTTAGAGCAATTTTTTATATGACTAAAGATAACTTTGATTTCCTTGTCTGAAAATTGTCTTTGCATATCCTTTGACTATTTGTCACTTGGGGAATGACTTTTTTTTTAAAATAAATTTGACTCAGTTCTCTATATATTTTAGAAATGAGTCCTTTGTCAGAAACACTAGTTTTAAAAATTGTTTCCTGATTTACTACATTTCTTTTGATCTTGGTTAGAATGATTTTGTTTGTGCAAAAGCCTTTTAAATTAATGTGATCAAAATTTGTTTTTTATGATATTCTCTATCTCTTTCTTGGTCATAAACTGCTCCCCTTTCCATAGATCTGACAGATAAACTATTCCTTGTTCTACTAGTTTGCTTAATATTGTCTTTTATGTCTAAATTCTGCATCCATTTTGATCTTATCTTGGTATAGGGTATGAAATATTTGTCTAATCCAAGTTTCTACCATACTATCTTTGATATACTATTGGAGTGAGTTCTTATCCCAGAAGCTGAACTCTTTTATCAAATAGTAGATTACTATAATAATTTTCTTCTATCTCTTTTACACCTAGACTATTCCATTGATCCATCATTCTATTTCTTAGCCAGTACCTAAGGGTTTTGATGACTGATGATTTATAATATAATTTTATATCTGGGAAGCCTAAGCCACTTTCTTTTGCATTTTTTCATTAAATCCCTTGATATTCTTGAATTTTAATTTCTTAAATGAATTTAGTTACAATTTTTTTCTAGCTCACAAAAGTAATTTTTGGAAGTTTGATTGCTATGGTGCTAAATAAGTAGTTCAATTTAGGTAGAACTGTATTATTAATTAATTAATAATAAGTAATAATAAATAAATAAATAATTGGTAATTAATTATTATATTAACTCAGCCTATCCATGAAGAGTTGATATTTGCCTAGTTATTCAGATCTAGTTTTATTTGTGTGAAAAGTGTTTTATAGTTGTTTTCATAGAGTTTCTGAGTCTGCCTTGGCAGGTAGACTCCCAAGTATTTTATGTTGTCTGTTATTTTAAATGGGATTTCACCTTCTAACTCTTGTTACTATATCTTGTTAGTAATATGTTGAAATGCTGAGGATTTGTGTGGGTTTATTTTATATCCTGTGACTTTGCTCAAGTTGTTAATTGTTTCCAGTAGTTTTTTAGATGATTTTTAGGGTTATTTTAGGTATACCATCATGATATTTGTAAAGAGTGAAAGCTTTTTCCTTCATTACTGATTCTGATTTTCAATTTCTTTTTCTTCTCTTATTCCTGAATAACATTGCCAATACAATATCGAATAGTAATGGTGATAATGGGCATTTTGCTTCACCCCTGATCTTATTGGGATCCCCATTGCATATAATGCTTGTTGATGGTTTCAGATAACTACTGTTTATCATTCCAAGGAACAATCCATTCCTATACTCTCTAGTGTTTTTGGTAGGAATATGTGCTGTATTTTGTCAAAGGCTTTTTCAGCACCTATTGAGATAATTATATGATTTCTTTTTAGGTTTATAATTAATATAGCCAATTATGCTGACATTTTTCCTAATATTGAACCAATCTTGCATTCCTGGAATAAATTCTGTTTGGTCATAATGTATTATTCTAATGATAACTTGCTGTAAACACTTTGCTAAGATTTTATTTAAGATTTTTGCATCCACATTCTTTTTAATAGAAATATTTTGTTTTCCAATTATATACAATAGTAGTTTCTACCTATCATTTATTGCAATGTTTTGAATTTTACCATTTTCCCCCCAACCTTACTTCCTTCCACCCTCCCACAGATAGTCTTTACATTGTTTCCATGCTATACATTGGTCAAAATTGAATGTGTTGAGAGAAAGAAATCATATCCTTGAGGAAAAAATAAAATATGAGAGATACCAAAATTACCTAAGATATGAGACAACTTTTTTTTAATTGAAGGTAATAGTCTTTGTTCTTTGTTTAAACTCCACAGTTCTTTCTTTGGATACAGATGGTATTCTCCATCACAGATACCCCAAAATTGTCCCTGATTATTTTACTGATAAAATGAACAAGTCTATTAAGGTTATCATCAACCCATATTGCTGTTATGGTGTTCTTATGGTTCTGTTCATCTTGTTCAGCATCAGTTCATTCAAGTCTTTCCAGACTTCTCTGAACTCCCACCCCTCCTGGTTTCTAATAGAACAATAGTGTTCCACAAGGTCCCACATCCATATTCTTTAGGGAAATTGATCTATAATTTTCTTTCTCTGCTTTGACTTGTTGACTCTTCCTAGTTTAGGTATCAGCACCATATTGGTGCCATAGAAAGAGTTAGGCAGAGTTCCATCTTCACCTGTTTTTCCAAAAGCACCTTCTCACCCTATAGAAATTCTTCTTCCTTACTATTGCAATTAATGTCCTTTAATGTATATGCATCATTTTCTGTTTTGTTATATTTTCCAAGATTTCTGCTTATTAATTCAATAGAACTTCAGGCATCTATCTCCTCATCAGTTTAGTCACTCCTCTTAACTTGCATAGTTCATTCATAGGGAATAAATGGAGGAGTATTACTAATTATATCAGAAATATGCATGTAAAAAAGCTGAAAGCTTGGGAGGTTTTATTGTCAGCTTCATTTGCAGGAAAAAAATAGAGATGAGAGGTGAGTGTAAGTTTTGGAAATGTTCAAGTTGGCTTTTGTTATCATTGTCCTCTACTCATTTATTTATACAGCAGATCTTCTTGACTGAGAGATGTTAAGAGGTGTCAGACCTACATAGCATTTTGCCATCCATTGGGGTTTGAGAGGGACCATAGGTCAAGAAACATGAAGACTAGAGGCCGGGAGGAACTTTCTAACCCTGTCAGTTCTTGCAACTTGGATTGTACAAGTGGGTGGAAATAAATTTTTTTAAAAATAAACCAAATGTTTGTTTCTAATTAGCTGGCTGCTTTGTCTATCTGGGAGCTAAGACAAAGAGAGTTTCCAGACCATTCTCTGGAAAGAAAGAAGCAGCTGAAGCATTTCCTTTGTCCAGTTTCTTTCCTTCTTATTAAAAGAATTGAAGCTTAACCATTTTGATTTAAACTGGGGGGGGGGTGGAGGGTATGGAGGGAGGGAGAGAAACACATACGCGCATAGAGAGATACCATAACCATTTTCTCTAGGAGCAAAAGAGATAGGCCCTCTGCTGAAGACTACAAATGAGGCTCCAATATATGGCAATAGTGAGCATAGTCCAATAGATCTTGAAAATAGAACATTGAAGTGATAAATGGAGCTATGTTTACCTATGGAACTATGGATCTCCAGGGTCTAAGACAGAGCAAAGAAACATTGTGATAAAAGATTTAAAGTTGCTTTCAGGTGAATTGTTGTTTGTGTTTTTTCAAAGAGGACCATGACAACAGGAAAGTGATGCCATGACTTGCAAATGAGTTGGATTTAAATGAGGGAAGGATGTGCAGTCACTAATCTCCCTTTCTTCCTGTGCTGATGTAGAATACTACTGCCTAGGAGAAGCTATAGGTTATAGAGACATCTTACATTTTGAAACTGGTTTGGGTCAGTTAAATAGGAGACTTTAGTTGACTTGAGTGGTATTCAAAATGGTGTGTCAGCATCAGCTAATACTTTTGGGAGGGCCTAATGAGTGAGAAAGGGTATAAAACCTATGATCTTGTGAGCTCCTCTCTACATTCTGGTATTCGCATATTGAGTCTTGCTGCCAGTACAACATCAATGCCTATGAAACAAGGAATAAACTTTGGAAGAGATCCTTTGTACTATAGTCTAGAAGCAATTGAAATTTGGACCCCCAAACTAGAGGAAGAAAAATAAAACAAAACAAAACTCACAAAAAAATCCAGCCCTTTAGAATCTGACGAACACTTTATAAAAATTATCTCTTATGTGTCTCTTTCCTTTAATCTTAATTCCTCATACTGAAAATTACTAATCTGTAAACATGTTTATCAAAATATGTATGTACAATGCCAAACTGACTGTTCGTCATTGAGGGGAGGGTAGTGGAAGGGAGGGTGGAAGGAAATTTTGTAACAAAAATATGCACATGCATATTGATGAAAATAAATCAATAAATTAAAAAAAAGAAATTTGGACCCATCTGGAAACCTTATTGCACTTAGATATGAACTTGATGGATCAATATGATGCAAGAAAAAGATGTAGAAAATTATGAATATAGCAGAAATAAAATCTGTAATCTTAAAGGCTATTAAATCATGTTGAATGGGTGGAGGTTCCCAACTCTTGAGGTGTAAATTGATTGTTTCATTGTATCCTGATCTCCTCAGTAACCCTCCTTCATTCTGGTTTGATCAGTGGGGAAGGGAATTCAAATTTTGCCTTCTGGATAAGGGGCAAGACCATAAAAATCTGGGTTGGACCTCCACTTGGACCAGTCATCTCTGACTCTTTGGACCAGTCAACTCTGCTTGCCTGTTCTTTTGTCTCTATCTTTGTTCCCTGCCCCCCCTCTCTATATATGTATATATACCTACCTATCATTTCTTTTAAATTGTAACTTCTTTTTAATAAATCTCTACTTCTTCCGCACCTGCATTCCTGGGTCAAAAGTATGATTCTTCACAGTAGATAATTGAACTCAAGCTAACAGCAACAAATTCAATAAAAATTAAATTAAATTTTGATCCTACTCCTTCAGAGACTTGAGCCTCTGAAGAGATATAAAAGCTTAGAGTCAAGAAGATCTTGAGTTCAAGACTGACCTCAGTTGTGTATCCCTGGGTAAATCACTTAACCTGAGCTTGCCTCAATTTCTTCAATTGTAAAATGAAGATAAGAACAGCATCCACTTCCCAGGATTGATGTGATGATTAAATAAGATAATAATAATAATAAAACCCAGTGCCTGTCATATAGTAGGTTTTTAATAAGTGCTTATTACAGGACAACTAGATGATGCAGTAGATAGAGCACTGACCCTGCAGTCAGGAGTACCTGAGTTCAAATCTGACCTCAAATATTTAATAATTACCTAGCTATGTGACCTTGGTCAAGTCACTTGACTTTATTGTCTTGGAAAAAAATATGTGTTTACTCCTCTTCCTCTTCCCTAGAATATATATACGAGAGTATGTCCCTGAGGTGTGGGGTCAGAGAAAATATGCTTGTTCTTGCTATATCTTGGAAGTAAAAATGTCTTTCTAAAAGCTAATCTGTCATCAACTGATTAAATGGAACTGAGGGTGCTGATCACTGGCCTCCTAATGAAGAGGGGACTGAGCTAATGGTGGTACATGTTGAGAACAGAGAAAAGAGATACTAGGCAACCTAGAACCACAAGGGCAGATGTACAGGTTTGACTCTCAGCGAGTGGAATCATAAAGTATCCTCATTATGCTATAAAATAGTCAAAGTAAACATGCAATGGATCAAATTTCTCATGAAACTTCATTTTTATTATTTTATAATTATTAATAGTATGTGTTAGGAAAATAGCAAAAATATCTTAAGAGAGTGATCTATTTCCTAGTCTCCACATTTTTCTGGTAAGAGAATGAAGAACCTTGCTATTCTTTGGTAAATTTAAGTATGTTTGGAAATGATTTTTCACTAAAAGTAGGAAAAGATAGCAGAAAGGATCAGAAAACAAATTGTTTACACACATAAAACTTGATTTTTATAAGCAACTAGTGACTATGTGACATTCTTTAAAGTTCCATGGCAGGAGTTTTTGACTTTTTTTTTCATGCACCATTTTGGTAGTCTGGTGAAGTCAATGGATTCCCTTGAAAAATAAAATATGTTTAAATGCATAAACCAAAATACATGGGATTAGGGGCAGCTAGGCGGCAGTGGATAGAACACCTACCCTGGAGTCAGGAGTACCTGAGTTCAAATCTGACTTCAGACAAATAATAATTACCTAGCTCTGTGGCCTTGGACAAGCTACTTAACTCCATTGTCTTGCAAAAAAACCTAAAAAAAGAGTATACAAAATACATGGAATTAGAAAGTAAAATAATCACATCAGAAGAAGCTATTTATGCCCACTTACATACATAGAGATGTACACATACTTTAAATTCAAGGACCCTAGTATAAGGACATCTTCTCTGGGATGATTTGGTTGTAAACTTTGTCACCTAAAATTTTATAAATTGCAGTATTAGCATGTCACCATTTCAATTATTCTGTTTAAATTCAGTAGGGACTTGATGTAATCATCATTAATTTCTGCCATGATAGTCATTGACAAGCAACAAAGAAAATAAATCACTTCTATCAAAAACTGATGTAACAAATGAGTTCACTGAAAAAGCTTCAATATTTTCCGATAAATTTATGACTTGCTGATTTTTTTCTGTAACTATATTTGAGCTTCAAATGTCATGTTTAAAGTTTAAAATCCACTCTTCTGAAGATATACTTGATCAATATTTTAAAATATCTAGTAATAAAAGTAAACATCCGTAACTTCAATTATTTGCCAGTTTTAAAGAATGGGTCTTGATAGAAACTTGATAGAATCTATGTGATATTTTGTGTGTGTGTGTGTGTGTGTGTGTGTACATACACACACACACACATAGAATTTTTTTCACTTTTTCAATGACCAGAGGTGTTAACACATGGGGCTTTTTTCATTAAGAACCATTCATAGAATATAGATGATGCTCCAGGTTAGACAAAAATCTCATTTAGTACTTTTTTTACAGCTATACATGATTTAAAGTGAATAATTTAATCAATAATCCTTTCTGAACCATATTATATAATTCAAGGTCCCTAGCACAGTAATATTGAGCTGAACTTTCTTTACTCTCCTGGTATTCCTTTTCATCTTATTTACAGCTGTGCATTTTTAATTTTAAGATTAGTACACTGCTTTATACTTATGTACTTATTCACTATAGGAAGATATGAATGCAAACCATAGGATGCTGTCTTTAATAAAAACAGTCTATGAAAGTATTACTTTTGCATTCATGTTTGTCTAGTCCAGCAATTTTAAAACTTTTTGCCATAGATTCTCTTTATACTCTTGAAAATTAAGTACCTCAAAGAGTTTTTGATTATATAGATCTTATAGATTGAAACTTACCTTATTAGAAATTAAAACTAATAAAATTTCAAAACATTTATATATTAATACTAATATAATAACAAACTCATTAGATATTGACATTAATGCTTTTCTTAATTTTTTGTTTTAGAAAAAGTATTCTTCATAAATATATTAATTTTCCAGAAAATATATTCACAAAAGATTATTTCAAAATATTATATTCATTAAATATGTTACTATTTTATGAAAATGTTTCCAAAACAAAATAATTAGTGAGAAAATACAATAGTTTCACATATTTTTGCAAATCTCTTTAAT